>NC_042618.1:85718145-85953779 GCF_901001135.1 Rhinatrema bivittatum
TCCAGAGTCACTCCCGGTTGTGTGCTGATGCCGGGAGAGGCAATGCTGTATGTGTGGTGGTGTTTCAGTATCTTGGAATATGATGTTGTATCTATCCGTTATCGGTATCTCGGGTTCTGTTCCTAGTTGGGGGTTGTGAACCGGTATTGTTGTTCCTTGTTATCTAGTTAATTGGAGAATTTTGTTTGCGTTATTCTGCTTTGACATTAAGTAATACTGCCAGACTGTAGGTGGCACCAGCCTAGATATAGGCGGTTTTTGTTTGTAAACTTCTGTCTCCATCTGCTAGAAGGGGGTGGGCAAACCCAGGAGTCTGGACTGATCCGTGGTACTACAGGAACGAAAATTATCAGGTAAGAACCAATTTTCTTTTCCACATACTAACTGCAATGTTATGGCTGTTTCCTGATTTAAGATATGCAATGTTTGACTCTAACAAAGTTTAACTATCCTCTATATACCTTTCCAAGCTCAGCATTCACCCTGTTTAATGTATTTCCCTTCTGTTACACGTTACATGTAAACAGATATGATGATTCGATGAATACTGGTATAAAAAAAATAAATAATGAAGCCTGCTACTGGAACATTGTCTGCCTTGTGATCTCTAATCTTATCTCAAGAAGAGATAGAAAGGTAAGCAATTCTAGTAGGGATGGTCTGTGAGGAGCCAGTAGGTTAGATAAGTCCATAGGTAACCCTGTATAGACAAATTACTTTAAACATCATTTTATATCTTGCAGGTGATGGTGGTTGGTTTAGGTACAGGAGTGCTGTGGATGATTTTTGGTGTGATTTCTTTTTGGATGGTTGGTACTGGCATGTGTGTGGAACTCTGCTGAATGGGCCTTGATTAATCTTTTGAGTTTTTCTATTTTTGTGCAGGTAACATTCAGGTTCTTCCTTGCTTTGGACCCCATGGTATCCTGTACCTACCTCAAAAACCTTTCTTTAGTGATGGCACGTTACGTGAGCAGGTATGAGAAGGGGATTCTCTCTCTCAACCCCACTTATGCCCTTTTCTGATAGAATCTTATGTTATATTGCACAGGAGCAACACAATAAAACGCAGCAACAAAATAAGACAAAAGCATCCCAAGTCATGTAACCAAATGATAGCTCTTTTAGAAACCTTGTCCACAATGAATGTCATCGTGTTGTTAACCAAATTTCAAGAAACAACCTCCCAGTCAATAAAGCAACAGAAAAATCACTTTTAAGCGCTATGAGAGAGAGGCCATAATGCCCTGACCCTAGATACATATTTATATCTCTATGGGAGGCCCACCTAGTAACTCAAGGTGAGGTTTAGGTATTAGTGTAGGGGTTAGGGGCACTTTGACATTCAAAGTGAGACGTACGAACAGAACAGTGCTCTCTTGTGAAGATTTGATGACCTTTGGAGTGAGGAAACTCACCCAAATCTCCTCTTTGGGTGAGTTTCCTCACTCTGAGGATCATCAAATCTTCACAAGAGAGCACTGTTCTGTTTGACATTCAAAGTGAGAAGTACGAAGTGCCCCTAACCCCTACACTAATACCTAAACCTCACCTCGAGTTACTAGGTGGGCCTCCCATAGAGATATAAATATGTATCTAGGGTCAGGGCATTATGGGCCTGCCTGTCTGTCTGTCTCTCTCTCTCTCTTTCTCTCCTGAAAAAGTTGTAGCTAAAATCTGCATTAAAGCCGTGCGATAGGGCTTCGCAAAACAGTAAGCCCGCCCCTAAAGCCTCCTCTTTCTCAGATTTGCATCGCTCCATACAATATGGTGCTAACGCATGCGAAAACACCTTAGCGCATTTTGATAAATGAGGGGGATAGTTAGGTGCATGCATATCATGTTATGTTATAATACTTACAGGCAGCCTTCCTTGATCAAAGTTGAACTCAATGCGGTTTACAGCAAGGAAAATAATACATTAAATAAATACATCATAATAAATTATAGCAATCTGAAATATATCAATGAAATCCAAATACATAACTAAAATACAATAATACTTTAACAATCTAGAGACATAAACCAATCATGCTCTCAGTAGGCACAGGCAAAGCTATTAATCCAGCTACACAAACAAATTCACATAACGATCAGGCCGATACAATAAAGTGCACAGGAAAATGGGAACTCAGTATTAAGCACCCGCGCACAGGATACAGTATTTAAATAAGGGGTCATGCTAAAAACTGGAATCCCAGGAGAGGTGGCTGTCAGCAGGTTTGGAAAATGGACACTCAATTTTACGAGCGTCCTTTTTCCTAACCCGTGCACAGCCTGATAATGCATCTCTGGCCTCAGCCATGTACCCTGCAAAGGGGGTTGTTGAATTTTTCATCCTTTAGTTACTGATCACTGCTTCCCAAATATGAAGTTTCGTTTCTGTGGCTGTGGTGGAAAGAGATTCCTCTTCGTGAGTACAAACTACTATCACTGTGACATGTGAGCTTGCAGGGATTATTAAATCAGTCTATGATATTGCACCAAAGGTTCTTACAGTCTGTATCCGCCCTTCTGGTCCATATTATACATTCCCTGTACGTACCCGGATCAGTCCAGACAATGGGTTATGTCCCCCTTCCAGCAGATGGAGCCCCCTGTATAAGCAGGTGCACCCTCTGCGTCCCTTCAGTATTCCTCTGACTCCAGCAGATGCCAGGTTTAGAACCTGCGGTCCCCTCCTTCCTTTCTTCTGCTTTTAGAACCTAGCTTTCTTCTTCCTTGTTGGCTTTTGTTCTTCTCTTGGATGGATCAAGTTTAATTAAAAAAAAAAAAAAAGCAGACTGTAAGAAGTTAGTCAGAGTCCTCGGTGCCGGAGCACTAGCAGACTTGCAGGCAGAACTGTTTTCCATATTTTTGTCTTGTTTTTGGTGTTCAGGGTAAGTTCTGTATGATTTTCTTCTCAGGTCTGAATGTTTTTCTGTCACTTTCTGGGATGATAGTTGGTCCAACCACTCCCCCTTCTTCCAACGATTCGCAGCCCTGCGAAGCTGTTTTCCTCGGGGCAGCGCTAGCAGAGAGGCGACATTCCTCTGCTGCTAAAAAAAAAAAAAAAAAAGTCAAACAGGAGGAGATTTCAGATGGAGTTTTCTAAAGTCGTTGGTATTTGAGCGGAGGTTTATTCCCGCTCTAGACTGCATTCGGGGGTGATTTCTTATTCAGACAGCCTGTCTCCCTCCCCCCATGCCGCGATTTTCACGATGTGGAGTCTGCGGAGAGCCCGGGTCGAGGCTCTCCAGAGAAGGCCTTTGCTCCGGGTGCCTCCCCAGTGGGGAGGTTCCCTCGAGCCCAGCTACTCGATCGGCAGTGCGTTCACAGTTGCACCGGCCTCCGGGGGGGGGGAGGAGCCCCGTCCCCGTCTAGTGCGGGAACAGCAGCCATTTTGCTTTTTGAAGCAGCTGCTCCAGCACAGCCCGCAGGGGACTCAGAGCTCGGTTTTTTAACCGTCTCCGCCTCTTCTCACCCCTGTGGAACCTCCGGATCTCACTGCAGCCTCGGGGGCCTCGTTGGGGGCTCCTCCAGATCCCCGCCCCATGGGTCCCCTCCCCCCGGGCTGTTTTTGACGGATGCTTCTCCAATTGTTGTCAACGGAATGGGACACTCCTGATTCCACTCTCAGAGTGGACAGAGCTATGGACAAACTCGACCCCCTCCCTGACGAGTACCTTGAGCTCCTCAAGGTACCCAAAGTAGACTCGTCGTTGATGGCGGTCACTAAACTGACGACTATCCCGGACGGTCACTAAACGGACGACTATCCCGGTCACGGGTAGAGCTGCTCTCCGGGATCTCCAAGACCGAAAGCTCAAGGTCTACCTCAAGAGGGTTTTTGAGGTGTCTGCCCTGGGGGTCAGGGCTGCTGTCTGCAGTTCTCTCATGCAGCGTGCGGGACTCACTGGTTTCAACAACTATTCAGTGCACATCTGCCTCTGGAGGAGGCGCAGCAGGTGGAGCGTTTGGAGTCTGTCATAGCTTAAGGTGCAGATGTGCTATACGACTTCCTCCGAGTTTTGGCCAGAACAATGGTTTCTGCGATATCTGCTCGACACCTCCTTTGGCTTCGTTTGGTAAGCAGATTCTTCATCCAAGCAGCAGCTGGGATCTCTACCTTTTAAAGGGAAGTTGCTCTTTTGAGAGAACCTGGAGCAGATCATTAATTCCCTCAGGGAGAATAAGGTGCATAAGTTGCCTGAGGACTGACCATGGAATTTCAGGCCATTCAGTTCTTCCAGAAGTCGCTTCAGGGGTCAACGACGTTTTCGCCAGTCTCGGCTGGTCTCTCAGAAGCAGCCTTCGACTCGGTCCCAGTCCAGGTCACATTCCTTTCGAGGTTGCAGACCTGCCCGAGATAATCCCTCCCAGCGGGGTTTGTCCAAGTCTTCTCAATGAAGCTGTGCTGGCCTGCTCCTCGATACCCAGTATAGGGGGACATGTTAGTCTATTCTACGAGGAGTGGGTCAAGATCATGTCGGATCACTGTGTCCTGGATATTATAAAGCACGGCTACGCTTTAGAATTTTCTCGACCATTAAGAGAAAGGTTCCTTTTCTCCCTGTGCGGACCAGCGAAAAAGCAACTCATCATGCATCAGAAGCTAGACAGGCTTCTAGCTCTGGAAGCCATTCTTCCAGTCCCACCAGAGGAGCGAGGATCAGGCCATTATTCTGTTTACTTCGTGGTCCCCAAAAAGGAAGGATCCTTCCAACCAATCCTCGATCTCAAGATGGTCAACAGAGCTCTCAAGGTCCCTCGTTTCAGGATGGAAACGTTGTGGTCCATCATTGCGGCAGTTCACAGGGGGGAGTTTCTGGCTTCCCTGGATCTGACGGAGGCTTATCTCCATCTTCCAATCCTCCAGGAGCATCAGCGTTTTCTGCGCTTCAAGATACTGGGGCAACATTTCCAGTTCCAGGCTCTACCCTTCAGCCTCGCAACTGCTCCCCGTACCTTCACCAAGGTCATGGTGGTGGTGGCGGTGGCCCTATGGAGGTATGGAATTCTGGTCCATCCCTACCTGGACGATTGGCTCATTCAGGCAAAGACCAGGGACCTATGTCTGCAGGCTGTCGAGAAAGTCCTACAGCTCCTCCACTCTCTAGGATGGGTGGTCGATTTCGCCAAGAGCAGCCTCACTCCTTCTCAATCTCTCGACTTCTTAGGAGCACACTTCGACACCAGCGTGGGCAAGGTTTTTCTTCGCCCGGATCAGGCCTGGTCCCTCATCTGTCAGATACAGAGCTTCAGTTGCCTTCCGCTCCCCTCGGCATGGGACTATCTCCAACTTCTGGGCTCTATGGCTTCAACTATCGATTTGGTTCCTTGGGCCCTTGCGCATATGCAACCATTGCAGAGAGCTTTACTCTCCCGCTGGAAAACGGTGTCACAGGAGTTTCAGGCCATCCTGCTCTTAATGGATTTTGCCAAGGACAGTCTGGTTTGGTGGCTCAGTCAGGACCACTTGCTGAAGGGAGTGGACCTGGAGGTCCCTCAGTGGGTAGTCGTCACCATGGACGCCAGCCCTCTCGGGATGGGGGGCTGTGTGTCAATAGCAATCGACCCAGGGGCAGTGGACGTCTGTTCAGGCGTCTTGGCCGATAAATTGTCTGGAAACCAGAGCAGTCCACCTGGCTTTGAAACGTTTCCTCCCCCTTGTTCACCATCGGGCCGTGAGGATCCTCTCAGACAACGTGACCACAGTTGCGTACATCAATCGTCAAGGAGGGACGAGGAGCCGCCATGTGTTTCTGGAAGCAGACAAGCTCATGACATGGGCGGGAGTGTCACCTCTTTCGCCTGGCAGCATCCCACATAGCTGGGGTGGACAATGTGCAAGCGGATTTCCTAAGCAAACAGCACATAGATCCCGGAGAGTGGGAACTCTCGGAGGATACGACGACTCTTCTCTTCCGTCAGTGGGGAACCCCCCACATGGACCTAAAGGCCACGCAAAGGAATGCGAAGACTCTGCACTTCTTCAGTCGCAGAAGAGAATACGGCGCAGAAGGAGTGGATGCCCTGGTCCTACCATGGCCTCGCCATCTCCTGCTCTACGTGTTTCTGCCATGGTTCCTGGTGGGAAAGGTAATCTGGAGAATAGAAAGCCACCCATAATCCTCATAGCGCCCGAGTGGCCATGGAGACCATGGTTTGCGGATCTGATCAACCTCAAAGTGGATGGTCCTCTTCGCTTGGGGCATCTTCTGAACCTCCTACGGCAGGGTCTAGTATTTTCCGACAGGGCAGATCGTTTCTGTCTTGCAGCCTGGCTTTAGAGAGGCGCAGGTTAAGAAGACGAGGTTACCAGGAGAGTGTTATCTCAACCCTCCTTAAGGCCAGAAAGACATCGACAGCCCTCTCCTACATCAGAGTATGGAAGGTTTTTGAGGGTTGGTGTGAGTCCATCAACTTGGCTCCTCATCACGCTTCAATAGCTCAGATCCTTTCCTTCCTGCAGGCGGGGTCTGGAAAAGGGTTTAGCCTACAATTCTCTCCGAGTACAGGTGGCAGCCCTCTGTTCTCTCATTATACATCTGGACGGGGCCCCTCTGTCCTCTCATCCTGACATAGTTCATTTTCTGAAGGGGGTCAAGTATGTGAAACCTCCGGTCCACTCTCTATGCCCCTCTTGGATCCTTAATTTAGTACTCCGGGCCCTGACCGGTCCCCCTTTCGAACCGTTAAAGAGTGCTATGCTTAAAGATTTTAACGCTCAAGACAGTCTTCCTGGGGGCCATTACTTCTGCCCGCAGGATCTCAGAGCTTCAAGCCCTCTCCTTCAGGGAGCCCTACCTCCGTTTCACGGATTCCGGGGTGTCCTTGACCACAGTTCCATCTTTTCTGCCGAAGGTGGTATCGACATTCCATGTGAATCAATTGGTGGAACTGCCATCTTTCTCGCAGGAAGACCCCAGAGAGCTCCGCCGCCTTGATGCCAAACGCGTTCTTATTCGCTATTTGGAAGCGACCAACGATTTCTGCTTATTGGACCACCTCTTCGTCCTCTGGAGCGGCCCCAAGAAGGGCAGCAAGGCTTCTAAAACTTCCTTTACTCTGTGGTTAAAGGACACGATTGTCTCCGCATATGTGGGAACAGGTCACCCACCTCCAGCGGGGATTAAGGCTCATTCGCTTCGAGCTCAAGCCGCTACCTGGGCAGAGAGACAGGCGGTATTGCCACAGGAGATCTGAATTGCTGCTACTTGGAAATCGCTACATACTTTTGCACGTCACTATTGCTTAAATCTTCAATAGATTTAAGCAAGAGGAAATGTGGAAAAATGTGGAAAAATGGATTTACACTCACAAAGAGGGGAGTAGCTGGCTTGTTACCGCGGTTATTACCCCAAACCAAATGTGCCTGATACTTCACTTTCGATGCACATCCAGCATAGCTCTCTGCTTCAACAGCAGGGGAGAAGAAAAACAACCGATAAGGGCTGTATAACATAGTCTGGGTAAAACAAATAAGCATGGGTGTAGCTTGCTTATTGCGGCGGTTACTACCCCTACTACCCCTAACTAATCAAGCTTGATATTTCACTTGGATGCAGCTCCATCACTGCTCTCTGCATTAATGGTGGGGGTGGAAGGGAAATAGAACCAAGAGCTAAGAGAAACAGATAAGTATGAGAGAAAAAATGTGTGAAGCTTGCTGGGCAGACTGGATGGGCCATTTGGTCTTCTTCTGCCGTCATTTCTATGTTTCTATGTTTCAATCACCGGGGTTTGGCTCTTTTGGCGCTCAAGCCATTCGAGCAGAGCTTTCAGGGGCCCACCCTACGTAGGGAAGCCTTGGTACATCCCACTGTCTGGACTGATCCACGGTACTACAGGAACGAAAATTAGCAGGTAAGGAATAATTTTCTTTTCCCTGTACATACCCGGATCAGTCCAGACGCCCTCCCTAAGATTATATGGGGTTGTTTCTTAGCTGTGGGTGCATCTATTCCTGACACATAATGTTACATGGTTCTCTTTGCAAGTTCTCTTTATTGTTCGCTTGTTTTTTTCTACCGCTTTTCTAGTTGCACAGTTCTGATTGTACATGATCCATCCAATGCTTTCTCTATGCTTTCATATTCTGAATACTGAAGGGACGCAGAGGGTGCACCTGCTTATATAGGAGCCGTCCTTTCAAGTTTCTCTCTGGTTCCATCTGCTGGACGGGGGACATAACCCACTGTCTGGACTGATCCGTGGTACTACAGGGACGAAAATTAGCAGGTAAGGAATAATTTTCTTTTATTAAAACCTATTTCTAGGCTGGCCCACTGGTTTAATAACAGCTCTGGACGTAGCCATGAGGCAGGCAAGGCTTCTGTTTTTCAGGCTGGCTGGGGATACTGTAGAGGTCGTGCACAGAGCTGTTGCAGGGAGAGCAGCTTAGCCATTGCACAATGGTGACACGTGGTGGCCTGACATAGAGGGTGCATGTGATTCAGGTTTGAGAGGGAGATGAAGCCGAGGACCATTGCTGTGAGAGGTGGGCTGAGTTGGGAAAAGGATGTAAAATAAGAGAAATACCACCTGGTAGTTGCAAATGTAAGCTTATGGCACCATAGCCAGCAGAGGCAGGTTCTGATTGATCTGGAAGGACAGAACTGCCAGGCAAAAATAACTATTTCCAGATAGCTGAAACGTTTTATTTCTAAATCGTACAATAATAGGCATAAAGATCCTGTGGTACTGGTGAAGGCACATTCTGATTGTAAGTTTCTCTGTCTTTTAATGGAAAGGCGGAGGCTCTGTGGAGCAGCTGGAAGTTTGTTACAGAGTAAAGGAGCGTGAATCCTTACGTGAACGCACTGGGAGGGAACCGCGCCGGTTTCCATGAGTAAAGCAGCGTGAATCCTTACGTGCACGCGCTGGGAGGGAGCTGCGCTGGTTTCCATGAGTAAAGGAGCGTGAATCCTTACGTGCAAGCGCTGGGAGGTAGCTCTGCTGGTTTCCATGAGTAAAGGAGCATGAATCCTTACGTGCACGCACTGGGAGGGAGCTCTGCTGGTTTCCATGAGTAAAGCAGCGTGAATCCTTACGTGCACGCACTGGGAGGTAGCTCTGCTGGTTTCCATGAGTAAAGGAGCGTGAATCCTTACGTGCACGCGCTGGGAGGTAGCTCTGCTGGTTTCCATGAGTAAAGGAGCGTGAATCCTTACGTGCACGCACTGGGAGGTAGCTCTGCTGGTTTCCATGAGTAAAGCAGCGTTAATCCTTACGTGCACGCACTGGGAGGGAGCCGCGCCGGTTTCCATGAGTAAAGGAGTGTGAATCCTTACGTGCACGCGCTGGGAGGGAGCTCTGCTGGTTTCCAGGAGTAAAGCAGCGTGAATCCTTACGTGCACGCGCTGGGAGGTAGCTCTGCTGGTTTCCATGAGTAAAGCAGCGTGAATCCTTACGTGCACGCGCTGGGAGGTAGCTCTGCTGGTTTCCATGAGTAAAGCAGCATGAATCCTTACGTGCACGCACTGGGAGGTAGCTCTGCTGGTTTCCATGAGTAAAGCAGCATGAATCCTTACGTGCACGCACTGGGAGGGAGCCGCGCTGGTTTCCATGAGTAAAGGAGCGTGAATCCTTACGTGCACGCACTGGGAGGGAGCCGCGCCGGTTTCCAGGAGTAAGGAGCGTGAATCCTTACGTGCACGCACTGGGAGGTAGCTCTGCTGGTTTCCATGAGTAAAGGAGCGTGAATCCTTACGTGCACGCACTGGGAGGCAGCCCCGCCGGTTTCCATGAGTAAAGCAGCGTGAATCCTTACGTGCACGCACTGGGAGGTAGCTCTGCCGGTTTCCAGGAGTAAAGCAGCGTGAATCCTTACGTGCACGCGCTGGGAGGTAGCTCTGCCGGTTTCCATGAGTAAAGGAGCGTGAATCCTTACGTGCACGCGCTGGGAGGTAGCTCTGCCGGTTTCCATGAGTAAAGGAGCGTGAATCCTTACGTGCACGCGCTGGGAGGGAGCTCTGCCGGTTTCCATGAGTAAAGGAGCGTGAATCCTTACGTGCACGCGCTGGGAGGGAGCTCTGCCGGTTTCCATGAGTAAAGGAGCGTGAATCCTTACGTGCACGCGCTGGGAGGTAGCTCTGCCGGTTTCCAGGAGTAAAGGAGAGTGAATCCTTACGTGCACGCGCTGGGAGGTAGCTCTGCCGGTTTCCATGAGTAAAGGAGCGTGAATCCTTACGTGCACGCGCTGGGAGGTAGCTCTGCCGGTTTCCAGGAGTAAAGGAGCGTGAATCCTTACTTGCACGCGCTGGGAGGTAGCTCTGCCGGTTTCCATGAGTAAAGGAGCGTGAATCCTTACGTGCACGCGCTGGGAGGTAGCTCTGCCGGTTTCCATGAGTAAAGGAGCGTGAATCCTTACGTGCACGCGCTGGGAGGTAGCTCTGCTGGTTTCCATGAGTAAAGGAGCGTGAATCCTTACGTGCACGCGCTGGGAGGTAGCTCTGCCGGTTTCCATGAGTAAAGGAGCGTGAATCCTTACGTGCACGCGCTGGGAGGTAGCTCTGCCGGTTTCCATGAGTAAAGGAGCGTGAATCCTTACGTGCACGCGCTGGGAGGGAGCTCTGCCGGTTTCCATGAGTAAAGGAGCGTGAATCCTTACGTGCACGCGCTGGGAGGTAGCTCTGCCGGTTTCCATGAGTAAAGCAGCATGAATCCTTACGTGCACGCACTGGGAGGTAGCTCTGCCGGTTTCCATGAGTAAAGCAGCGTGAATCCTTACGTGCACGCACTGGGAGGTAGCTCTGCTGGTTTCCATGAGTAAAGGAGCGTGAATCCTTGCGTGCACGCACTGGGAGGGAGCTGCGCTGGTTTCCATGTCCTTCCTTTCTGACTTGTTATAGCCATTCTCTTACCCTAGTTGGGGTGATTAATTCTTTATTATTTAATATTTTCTGAAGGTTTTTTGAGATATGGCTGATATGAAATTTAGATTTTAGTCTGAGCCCTAAAGGGGTGAATTTAACTCTCCTGCTCAGATTGGTATGGAGAATTAATACTGTATAACCAGCACTGAAAGAGAAGTCAGAATTCCCATTCCTAGTTCTTTTTTGTTGGGGGAACAACATTGACTCTTCACATTTCATGTATCCTACTGTTTTTCTTGACTGTTTTACTTGATTTTTCTTTTACCAGGTGATTTATCCGCTGACAGAAATTTATCCTGATTCTGGTAAGTGCAGCAGCCAGAAATGTAGGCATCTGAGCACATTTGTGAATCTGTATAACATGTACATTGTAGGCCTGCATGTCTGCACTCAGGTATCTGTGCTTTATGTGCAGGGTACATGTCTACATTATAGATGAAGTCCTGGCCCTTTCAAACTGCTAGCACATTTGTGAATCTGTATAACATGTACATTGTAGGCCTGCATGTCTGCACTCAGGTATCTGTGCTTTATGTGCAGGGTACATGTCTACATTATAGATGAAGTCCTGGTCCTTTCAAACTGCTAGCACATTTGTGAATCCGTATAACATGTACATTGTAGGCCTGCATGTCTGCACTCAGGTATCTGTGCTTTATGTGCAGGGTACATGTCTACATTATAGATGAAGTCCTGGTCCTTTCAAACTGCTAGCACATTTGTGAATCCGTATAACATGTACATTGTAGGCCTGCATGTCTGCACTCAGGTATCTGTGCTATATGTGCAGGGTACATGTCTACATTATAGATGAAGTCCTGGTCCTTTCAAACTGCTAGCACATTTGTGAATCCGTATAACATGTACATTGTAGGCCTGCATGTCTGCACTCAGGTATCTGTGCTTTATGTGCAGGGTACATGTCTACATTATAGATGAAGTCCTGACCCTTTCAAACTGCTAGCACATTTGTGAATCCATATAACATGTACATTGTAGGCCTGCATGTCTGCACTCAGGTATCTGTGCTTTATGTGCAGGGTACATGTCTACATTATAGATGAAGTCCTGGCCCTTTCAAACTGCTAGCACATTTGTGAATCCGTATAACATGTACATTGTAGGCCTGCATGTCTGCACTCAGGTATCTGTGCTTTATGTGCAGGGTACATGTCTACATTATAGATGAAGTCCTGACCCTTTCAAACTGCTAGCACATTTGTGAATCCGTATAACATGTACATTGTAGGCCTGCATGTCTGCACTCAGGTATCTGTGCTTTATGTGCAGGGTACATGTCTACATTATAGATGAAGTCCTGGTCCTTTCAAACTGCTAGCACATTTGTGAATCCGTATAACATGTACATTGTAGGCCTGCATGTCTGCACTCAGGTATCTGTGCTTTATGTGCAGGGTACATGTCTACATTATAGATGAAGTCCTGGCCCTTTCAAACTGCTAGCACATTTGTGAATCCGTATAACATGTACATTGTAGGCCTGCATGTCTGCACTCAGGTATCTGTGCTTTATGTGCAGGGTACATGTCTACATTATAGATGAAGTCCTGGTCCTTTCAAACTGCTAGCACATTTGTGAATCCGTATAACATGTACATTGTAGGCCTGCATGTCTGCACTCAGGTATCTGTGCTTTATGTGCAGGGTACATGTCTACATTATAGATGAAGTCCTGGCCCTTTCAAACTGCTAGCACATTTGTGAATCCGTATAACATGTACATTGTAGGCCTGCATGTCTGCACTCAGGTATCTGTGCTATATGTGCAGGGTACATGTCTACATTATAGATGAAGTCCTGGCCCTTTCAAACTGCTAGCACATTTGTGAATCCGTATAACATGTACATTGTAGGCCTGCATGTCTGCACTCAGGTATCTGTGCTTTATGTGCAGGGTACATGTCTACATTATAGATGAAGTCCTGGCCCTTTCAAACTGCTAGCCGTCTGCCATTTCCCCACAATTACTTGCAGAAAAGTGGGAATTGTAATTATTGGGAAATTTCAGCAATATCGGAGGGGGAAAGGTCTACGAGTAAGTTGTAGCTGAAATGTTTGTTGGACAAACTTAGTACATTGTGAGGAGGTTCCATTACAGTGCTGGTGAACAAGGATGGGGACTGGGAGGGAGGTAAAAAAATATCTGGCAGCTACAGGAGAGCATTTTAGTCTTGAATGTCTTATGTTCTTAAATGATTTTGAAGTTCCCTTTTAGTACCACCATTGATCATTGATGTAGTAGTCTGCTCTAAAACTTGTTCCCCCACAAGTGTCATCAGAACATAAATGGTGTCATACTGGGTCAAATCAAGGTCCACTGAGCCAGCCTCCTGTCCCTGACTTGAGTCGCAAATACCTGGCGGATTCCAAAAAAATTGAGGCAATCCTTGTTCACTCCCAGAGTTTAGCAGTGGCTTTTATAAATGTGTCTGCCAGGCTGGATTAGCGCAAGGCTTCTGGAAACTAAGCTTTCTGTCTGCAAGAGTGGATGGCCTGCATCTCTAGCAAGCACCTGGCAGTTCCCAAACAGTGCACCTGTTTCTTGGTGCCACTCCCTAAGGTAAGTGGTGGCTTTCTCCAAGTCTTTCTGGCTAAGAATTGTTTATTAACTTTTCTTTAGGAACTTGTCCAAAACCTGTTAATCTCAGCTGTGCTAAATGCCTTGACCATATCCTTTGGCAACAAATTAAATAACTTACAGGCCGATACAGTAAAGCATGGCCGTGATTACCCCGTTTCTAACCCGCTTTGTACCCGCAATTTGGCCGCGTAAGTCCAACCCGCGATTCACTATCCCTTTTAACCCATCCTTACTGCTTCTTTAAATCAACGGGAAACCCTTTCCACCCGCGGCATGTATATGATATGTAAACGATCGGATTAGCTATTCCCTCCCATACAGTAACGTGCACCCCGACTATCTCCTTTTTAACCTGCAGTTTAGCCGCGTCTTTAACCTGCTAAATTACCACCTACCCTTACCCCTGCATTAGAGGGTAGGCGGTAAAGTTTGCCCGTGAAATTTCACGGGCAAACTTTCCCCCAGCTCCCGCTCACCTGCCCTGGCCGCGTCCATGGGTGCCTGTCTCCCGTATGGGCCCGCGCTGACAGGGACATTGACTCACAAATGTCCCTTCACTTTCTCTTTCAGCATGCCTTCTCCCGCTTTGGCTCACAACCCTTCACTCTCTCCTCCAGCATTCCTTCTTCCGCTTTGGCTCATGTTGTCCCTTCATTTTCTCTTTCAGCATTCCTTCTCCCACTTCAGCAGCCCTGGGCGGATCGGGCGCTCTCCGCGAGGCAGCTTCCAGCAGCCCCCGCCAGCGAAGATGCATGAACGTACGCCTGTACTTCCAATTTGGGTGCTCAAGGCACCTTCGCTGGCTTGAGCGCCCAAATGGGATGTACAGGCGGTGCGAGCTCATCATGCCAAAAAATTGCACCGGCAGGCAACTGGAAGATTGCCAGAGCGGCGGAGCCAGGGCCGGGGGGGGTGTGCGCGGGAGGGGGCAGGGCGGGGTGGCGGCTCCCCTACCTTTCCTGCATGCGGGGCAGCTCCGGCTCACCTGCCTGCCTGCCTCCCTCCATTCCGCCGCTCACTGCCTCCCCAGCACCATCTTGCAGCTTGTGACGTCACCCCTGACCCTTGAGCGCCCAAACGCCGGCGAAGGTGCATGAACGCACGTCCAATTTGGGCGCTCAAGCAGCGAAGGCGCATGAGCGCACCTCTGTGCGTGGAGCCAGGGCCGGGGGGGGGGGGGGGGTGGTGTGTGTGTACGCTTGTGTTTCTGGTGTCTCCGTGCGCATACAAGGAAAAACGACAGGCAGTGCACGACATGTTGCGGCGTCTTCTAGCCCTGGGAGCCATTACCTCTGTTCCGTCAGGAGAACAGAGAAAAGGCCGATATTCCATCTATTTCGTGGTGCCCAACAAAGAGGGGACTTTCCGGCCCATTCTGGATTTAAAGAGAGTCAACAGATGCTTTTGTGTGCCTTGCTTCTGAATGGAGACTCTGCGGTCGGTTATTGCCTCTGTAAGAAAGGGCGAGTTTCTGGCATCGCTGGACCTGATGGAGGCATACCTGCATATCGGCATATGGAAGGCCCACCAGCGGTTTCTAAGGTTTTTCATCTCCGGTTATCATTATCAGTTTCAGGCTCTGCTGTTCGGACTTGCCACCGCTCCCAGGACTTTCACCAAGATAATGGTAGTGGTGGCAGTACAACTTTGCCAGGAAGGATTTTTAGTACCTCCATATCTGGATGACTGGTTGATTCGAGCCAAATCCGAGGAGCTCTGTCAGACGGCGATCCACAGGGTGCTGCAGCTTTTGAGATCGCTCGGTTGGGTGATCAACTTGGCCAAGAGTCATCTCATTCCCTCTCAGACCTTGGAATTTCTGGGGGCTCTATTCGACACACAGCAAGGGAAAGTTTTCCTGATGGTGGACTGCTTTACCAAGCTACAGGGTCAGGTTCGGGCCCTGTTGGCCAAACGTCTTCCCAGAGTGTGGGATTATCTGAGGTTCTTGGGGTCCATGACTTCCACTCTGGAACTCGTGCTGTAAGCCTTTGTGCATATGCATCCTTTACAATCAGCATTGCTATCCAGATGGAGTCCGGTTTCCAAACAGTTTCATCTGCCCCTACCGCTTCCGGAGTCGGCGAGGACCAGTCTTGAATGGTGGCTTTGCTCAGACAATTTGATGCAGTGAGTTTCACTGGTAATGCCCACGTGGACAATAGTAACTGCGGACGCCAGCCTATCCAGTTGGGGAGCAGTATATCTACCGAAATCGGTGCAGGGGCAATGGTCTCTGCAGGAGTCTCAGTGGTCCATCAATCACTTAGAGACCAGAGCGGCATTTCTGGCCTTACAAGCGTTCCTTCCTCTGGTTCAGGTGAAATCGGTCAGAATCCTGTCCGACAATGCTACCACGGTGGCGTGTATCAATCGCCAAGGAGGGACCAAAAGTCGACCAGTGGCGGAGAAAGCTCAGAGGCTGATAGGCTGGGCAGATCAGCACTTGTCCCACATCGCGGCATCTCACATATCGGGAGTCGAAAATGTGCAGGCGGACTTTCTCAGTCGGAATCCCCTCTATCCCGGAGAGTGGGAGCTGGCAGACAAGGCCTTTCGGCTCATTTGCAACAAGTGGGGCACTCCCTGTCTAGATCTGATGGCAACCTTCAAGAATGCCAAGGCCCCGAGGTTCTTCAGCAGGCGCAGGGAGAGAGGCGGCGAGGGCGTGGATGCTCTGGTGCTCCCCTGGCCGACTGACATGTTGGTTTATGCGGTTCCTCTGTGGCCACTCATTGGAAAGATACCCCTTGTTCATTGTAAATCGGTTCGATAAGACTTGTCTTGAGCATCGGTATATTAAAAGAACTTAAATAAATAAAAAAATAAATAAATACTCCGTCACATAGAACTTCCCCCGGCGGAGGTGATTTTGATAGCCCCGGAGTGGCTAAGGTGTCTATGATTTGCAGATCTGCTCAACCTAGCCGTGGGGGGGGGGGGGGGGGGGTCCTCTGCGTCTGCGGGACATCCTGGTTCTCCTTCATCAAGGCCCCATCTGTTTGGAAGACGCGGATCACGTCTGTCTAGCGGCATGGCTTTTGAGAGGCACCGGTTGAAAAGCAAGGATTATTCGGACGCGGTGGTCACTACCTTTTTAAGATCGCACAAGACATCTATGTCCTTACCTTATGCCAGGGTGTGGAAGATCTTTGAAGCCTGGTGCATTGAATGGGAGGTTGATCCTCTACGGGCGTCTCTTGCTGATATTTTGTGTTTTCTACAAGCTGGCCTAGCAAAAGGATTGTCGTGCAATTCTCTGAAGGTCCAGGCGGCTGCTCTTGGTTGTTTTCGGGGATCCATTCACTGACTGTCCTTGGTGACGCATCCGGATGTGGCGCGTTTCCTTCGAGGAGCAAAGCATTTGTAACCCCTGATCCGGCCACCTTGTCCTTCGTGGAGTCTGAATTTAGTCCTCACCACTTTGTGTGATCCGCCCTTTGAGCCTTTAAAAAGGGCGACCTTGAAGGACCTTACATTGAAGGTGGTGTTTCTGGTAGCTATTTCATCGGCTCAGAGGGTGTCAGAGCTTCAGGTGTTGTCTTGTAGGGAGCCATTCCTGTGGATTTCTGAGTCGGGAGTTTCCTTACGTACAGTCCCGTCTTTTCTTCCAAAGGTGGTTTCTTCCTTTCACCTGAATCAATCGGTGGAACTTCCATCGTTTGCAGCTTTAGATTGGGCGGATCCCCTCGTGCAAGACTTGCAAAGGTTGGATGTTCGTAGGGCGCTAATACAGTACCTAGAGGTTACAAACGCCTTTCGTTTGTCAGACCATCTTTTTGTGCTGTGGAGTAGTCCAAAGAGAGGCAATATGGCTTCTAAGACTATGATAGCTTGCTGGCTGAAGGAGGCTATCACCTCAGCTTATTTGCTGCGTGGAAAGCCCTCGCCGGTGGATGTCGGGCACATTCTACTAGAGGGCAGGCTGTATCCTGGGCAGAATGCCAACACATTTCACCTCAAGAGATTTGTAGAGCGGCTACGTGGAAGTCTTTACTCACGTTTGCGAGACGTTATCAGCTGGATGTCCATGCTCTGGATTTGGGGGGATTTGGAGAAGGAGTGCTCCGAGCAGGCCTCTCCGGGTCCCACCCTAGGTAAGTTAGCTCTGGTACATCCCAGGAATCTGGATTGATCCGCGTACGCACAGGGAAAGGAAAATTGGATCTTACCTGATAAAATACTACAGGAACAAAAATTATTTATTTATTTGTAAG
Organism: Rhinatrema bivittatum; assembly: GCF_901001135.1. NCBI lineage: Eukaryota > Metazoa > Chordata > Amphibia > Gymnophiona > Rhinatrematidae > Rhinatrema > Rhinatrema bivittatum. The sequence goes on from NC_042618.1 coordinate 85,735,824, forward strand.
CTTTTATATACCGAAGTTTAGCTAGAGGCCTTCACTCCGGTTTAGTACCACGGATCAGTCCAGAGTCCCGCCCCTTGGAGAGAGTCCGCTCAGTCGATATTTGTCTAGTTTGGGTCTGAAGATCAACCTTTTCACCCTGTTTAACAAGTTTGGGTCACAGTTGGGGTTAGTGATCCAGTTTTGAGTTGTTTTGGGTTTGAACCATTCTGCTTTGACATTGAGTAATACTGGCAGACTGTGGGTGGCACCTTGGTATATATGGCAGAGTCTGTCAAAACTTTTTGTCGCCAATCTGCTGGAGGGAAGGCAAAACCCAGGAATCTGGACTGATCCGTGGTACTACAGGAATGAAAATGATCAGGTAAGACCCAATTTTCCTTTAGAAGCTGGAGAATTACTGCCCACGCATTACGAAAGGTGGAAGGAAGGCAAAACGATTACTGGCATGGTTAAAAGGTGAGGTGAAAGAAGCTATTTTAGCCAAATAAACATCCTTCAAAACTTGGAAGAAGGATCCATCTGAAGAAAATAGGATAAAGCATAACAATTGTCAAGTTAAGTGTAAAATATTGATAAGACAGGTGAAGAGTGAATTTGAAAAGAAGTTGGCCGTAGAGCCAAAAACTCATAATAAAACTTTAAAAAAATATATCCGAAGCAAGAAACCTGTGAAGGGAGTCTGTTGGACCGTTAGATGACCAAGGGGTTAAAGGGGCTCTTAGGGAAGAATAGGCCATTGCAGAAAGACTAAATTAATTCTTTGCTTCCGTGTTTACTAATGAGGATGTTGGGGAGATACCAGTTCCGGAGATGGTTTTCAAGGGTGATGAGTCAGACGAACTGAACCAAATCACTGTGAACCTGGAAGATGTAGTAGGCCAGATTGACAAACTAAAGAGTAGCAAATCACCTGGACCGGATGGTAAGCATCCTAGGGTACTGAAGGAACTCGAAAATGAAATTTCTGATCTATTAGTTAAAATTTGTAACTTATCATTAAAATCATCCATTGTACCCGAAGACTGGAGGGTGGCCAATGTAACCCCAATATTTAAAAAGGGCTCTGGGGCGATCCGGGAAACTATAGACCAGTGAGCCTGACTTCAGTGCCGGGAAAAATAGTGGAAACTATTCTCAAGATCAAAATCATTTTACATATTTATTTATTTATTTATTTATTTATTTATGGTTTTTTATACCGATGTTCGAAGGACATCACATCAGTTTACGTGTAACAGGTGTAGAAGCAAAACATAAATTAGAAACTGTGCAGTACATAAAACGGAACATAAGGCAAATTAACAAGGTAGAACTGGATAAGAAGAAAATAGATATATAACATTATACCATTATGACATTATAAACTTGGAATTTACAGAGTCAATATATACAGCTTTGTGGTTGTCAAGGGCAGAGAGAGGGGGAGGTGGGTTATGTGTAAGCTTGTTTAAAAAGCCATGTTTAGTTGTTTTTTTTAATTTGTGGGAACAGGGTTTCAGCCGCAGGTCCGTTGGCATATCATTTCAATTTGAGGGTCCTGCTATAGATAGTGCTCTTTCTTTTGCGCGGGGGGGTTTAATGAGGGGGATATGTAATGAGCCGTTTTATGCGGATCTGGTGGGTCTAATGGAGGTGTGGAAGTGAAGGGAGTCATTGAGCCAGTGAACATCATGGTTATGTAGTGTCTTATGTATGATAGATTCTTATAGTGAATTCTGACTGAGATTGGGAGCCAGTGGAGATCTCTAAGAACGGGGGTGGCTTCCATTGAGCATATAGAAAGACACGGTTTAATGGAACACAATCAACATGGATTTACTCAAGGGAAGTCTTGCCTAAGAAATCTGCTTCATTTTTTTGAAGGAGTTAATAAACATGTGGATAAAGGTGAACCAGTAGATGTAGTGTATTTGGATTTTCAGAAGGCGTTTGACAAAGTCCCTCATGAGAGGCTTCTAAGAAAACTAAAAAGTCATGGGATAGGAGGCGATGTCCTTTCGTGGATTACAAACTGGTTAAAAGACAGGAAACAGAGAGTAGGATTAAAAGGTCAATTTTCTCAGTGTAAAAGGGTAAACAGTGGAATGCCTCAGGGATCTGTACTTGGACCGGTGCTTTTCAATACATTTATAAATGATCTAGAAAGGAATACGACGAGTGAGGTTATCAGATTTGCGGATGATACAAAATTATTCAGAGTAGTTAAATCACAAGCGGATTATGATATATTACAGGAGGACCCTGCAAGACTGGAAGATTGAGCATCCAAATGGCAGATGAAATTTAATGTGGACAAGTGCAAGGTGATGCACATAGGGAAAAATAACCCTTCCTGTAGATACACGATGTTAGGTTTCATATTAGGAGCTACCACACAGGGAAAAGATCTAGGCATCATAGTGGATAATACTTTAAAATCGTCGGCTCAGTGTGCTGCAGCAATCAAAAAAGCAAACAGAATGTTGGGAATTATTAGAAAGGGAATGGTTAATAAAACGGAAAATGTCATAATGCCTCTGTATCACTCTATGGTGAGACCGCACCTTGAATACTGTGTACAATTCTGGTCGCCGCATCTGAAAAAAGATATAGTTGCGATGGAGAAGGTACAGAGAAGGGCAACCAAAATGATAAATGGGATGGAACAGCTCCCCTATGAGGAAAGGCTGAAGAGGTTAGGGCTATTCAGCTTGGAGAAGAGACGGCTGAGGGGGGATATGATAGAGGTCTTTAAAATCATGAGAGGTCTTGAATGAGTAGATGTGAATCGGTTATTTACTCTTTCGGGTAATAGAATGACTAGGGGACACTCCATGAAGTTAGCAAGTAGCACATTTAAGACTAATCGGAGAAATTTATTTTTCACTCAATGCACAATTAAGCTCTGGAATTTGTTGCCAGAGGATGTGGTTAGTGCTGTTAGTGTAGCTGGGTTCAAAAAAGGTTTGGATAAGTTCTTGGAGGAGAAGTCCATTAATGGCTATTAATCAAGTTGACTTAGGGAATGGCCACTGCTATTAATTGCATCAGTAGCATGGGATCTTCTTAGTGTTTGGGTACCTGCCAGGTTCTTGTAGCCTGGATTGGCCACTGTTGGAAACAGGATGCTGGGCTTGATGGACTCTTTGGTCTGACCCAGCATGGCAATTTCTTATGTTCTTATTTAAACAAGCATCTGTTCAGTCTTTGATAAACCATCCACAGGGTGAAATAAGAGATTTACAAAATTATAGACCCATTTCTTCTATTTCATTTCCAGCAAAAGTTATTGAATGTGCTGTGCTTCAACAATTACAACAGTTTTTAGATGATAATCAAACACTTGATGCTTTTCAGTTTGGATTTCATAAAAAAAACAGCACAGAGTTCTTGCTGAGATGTTATTTAGATATTATTCATTGAGGATTTGATAAAGGTATCAACTATTTGCTGATTATTTTTTTAATTTAAATTTTATTAACTTTTCATATTCAGTACAAAAAACAGAACTGTTGTACAATACATATTAGTAATTAATAAACAGTTGTTGAAACATTCACTATGGTCAAATCTCGTACATCAGATGCAAAGATCTGCTTTGCATTTCCCCTTCCCCTTCCCCTGTTCCCAATCCCACCCCCCCTTTCCTACTTGTACATCTTGCTTTCTTCCAGGCTATGGTACTAACTCCAGGAACTTTCATCACAGTCCGATGATGTGAAAGCTTGATACAAAAGTTCATTGTCGGTAGACTGCTGAGCGTCGAGCTCCACTTCAAATTCCAAGATACTCTGTGCAGTACGCTATGTTACACAATATAATACGTAATAGCATATCCTGAGAAGCTCTTCAAGCCCTATATCTCACCCCCCGCATTATGAAATACATTTGCCCCAGAGTTCCACAATAAATATATAGGGTAACCTATTGGAGATAACATTTGGGCTATAGTGCCTAGACTTTTATAAGCTCATCTGCAGAGAGGTGGCCATACCTTAAGATGGAAGGCCACCCGATCATGTTGTATCGCTGTCAGGTAATCGAGGCGACGATGGGACTGTAGTTTGGTCTCCACGTCCTGCAGAATTGGTACATCTGCAGATTTCCAGTGCTGGGCAATTATAGTGCGAGATGCTATCATGATATACATACATAACATCTGTTGGTATTTATTTAACTCCTCTATAGGGGCATTTAGTAAGGCTGATTAGCATCAATGATAGGGACACCTGGAATAAGTGATTAATCCACTGTGTGATAGCTTGCCAAAAGGGGGGAAATCTTTATACATTCCCACCAAATATGAAAGAATGAGCCAGTAGCGCCTTATTTATTTAGTTATTTATTTAACTCTTTTCTATACCGACATTCATGATAAAATCATATCATATCGGTTCACATGGAACAGGAGTGTTGTAACATTAATATTGAAGAGTAAGAAAAGTTACAATAAAACAAGGTTATGTGAACTTGGAAACAGAAACGTGCCGGAGATAGAGGTATAAAGTTGTAAAACTTAACAAGGCTATACTGGTTGTACTTTGGGTCAGATATAAGGCACTCTATATATATAAAACTTATATACAATAATTTTTTTTATTTATTTGCACATTTTTCTATACCGACCATCATCAGAGATATCATGCCGGTTTAAAATTAACTAGGGATAACGAAGTAGGAAGATAGCAGTTACAAAAAACAGGGTAAAAAAACTGGGGGGTGCGAGAGTAAAGGCTCACGGGAAGAAGAGTAGCAGGCAAGAGGATAGATGACCTTAATACGTAGGAACAGATAAAGATGTACAACAGCCGACAAAGCTGTTGTGTGGTTACAGTAACAAATGTTAACAGACAGTATACATACAGTACATTACAGTGGTTACAGTAAGAAATGTTGGCAGACAGTAGACAAATTTACAGGAGAGTACTTCCATATTTAAGTTGGGAGGTAACTTGTGAAGTAATAAAACAGAATATTTAGAAGTATAGCATCCTAACGCAGTATCAGGTATACAAAGTAAAAGCTTAATAAATACAGCAAGATTTGAGAGTCTAGTATTTGAGAGTCCCTAACACGGTATCAGGTATACAATCATGAATCTGGCTAACAAATAATGGGGGGAGGGATTAGCAGGGGGGTGAGGGGTGACTGTCTAGGATCAAGAAAGTTAGGAGGGGGGAAGGGGAAGGGGTAGAGATAGAAGAGAAAAGGGTTATGGGAAGGCTTGTTGGAACAACCAGGTCTTGAGTTTTTTCCTAAATGTCACCAGGCAGGATTCCTGTCTGAGGTCTGGAAGCATGGTATTCCAGATGGCTGGCCCCGCTGTTGAGAAGGCTCATTCTCTGGTGGATGTACGAGTGGTGGATTTGGTGGTGGGGGCGAGCAGGGTTCCTTTATAAGCCTCTCTTATAGGTCTTGTAGAAGTGTGCAGTCTTGGCGGGATATGAAGGTCGAGTGAGTGCTGGTTGTGTATGGTTTTGTGAATAATGGTGAGGGTCTTATGTAGGATTCTGAAAGCTTATGGGGAGCCAGTGTAGATTCCTGAGGATGGGTATGATGTGATCTCCTTGGTTGTGTTTGTCAGAATTCTGGTGGCCGCATTCTGAAGCATCTGAAGGGGTTTGGTGGTAGAGACGGGGAGACCCAATAGGAGGGCGTTGCAGTAGTCTATCTTGGAAAATAGAGTGGCCTGGAGGACCGTCCTGAAGTCATGGAAATGGAAGAGTGGTTTAAGTCTTTTTAGAATTTGTAGAAACAGTCCTTGGTTGTATTGATGATGAATTTCTTTAAGTTCAGACGGTTGTCTAGTATCACTCCGAGGTCTCTTACTTGGGTGACCATGGTGATGGAAGGGGTCGGCAGTGAAAATTCAATGTGATCAGGGGAGATGAGGAGGAATTCGGTCTTGGCTGAGTTTAGGACTAGATTTAGGATGGTGAGGAGGAGGTTATTAGAGTGGAGGCAGCTTTCCCAGAACTTGAGTGTTTTGGGTAGGGATTATGTTATAGGGATCAGAATCTGCATGTCATCGGCGTATAGGAAATGCTTTAGTTTTAGGTTAGATAGCAGCTGGCAGAGGGGCAGAAGGTAGATATTAAAGAGAGTGGGGGAAAGTGAAGAGCCTTGAGGTACTCCTAGGGATGATTTGATGCTGGAGGATTCTTTGTTGTTTATTTTGACTTTATAGTGTCTATTGTTGAGGAATGACTCAAACCATTTGAGGACAGTTCCAGAAATACCAATGTCTGATAGACGATTTAGTAAGAGAGTGTGATTCACTGTATCGAACGCGGCAGAGATGTCAAGAAGTATTAGTAGGAAGGAGTGTCTTTTGTCTAGGCCCATAATAAGGTAATCTGTGAGTGAGATTTATTTATTTATTTTAATTTTTTCTATACCGGCATTCGTGAGGGTATCACATCATGCCGGTTTACAATAAACAGTGGAGTGAAAAGAGGAACAATGAACGAAATAAATAATAGGTGCTAAACATAAAATAGTTAGTTACAATAAAACAGGGATGAGTACAACTGGGAGCAAGAGGAAAAATGAAATGAAAGGAACTTTAACATGGTATATTAACTGAAGTATGAGATAAGGAGGGATTCGGTATTTAAAGATTTACGGAAACCGTATTGAGTTGGATAGAGAATTTTGTGATTGTCTAGGTAGTCAGAGAGTTGGGTGTTGACCAGTCTCTCCATGAGTTTGGCAATAAAAGGCAGATTGGAAATTGGATGGAAGTTGGTAGGATCTCTGGGGTCTAGGTTCGGTTTCTTCAGTAGAGGTTTCAGGGTAGCGAGTTTTAGTGCATCTGGGATGATTCCTTGCGATAAGGAACAGTTTATAATATCCGCCAAAGGCTTGGAGATAGTGTCTGGAATAGATATAAGTAGTTTTGTCGGGATGTGGTCGGAAGGGTGGGTGGAGGGTTTCAATTTCTTTAGGATGGACTCGATCTCCAGGGAGGACATAAGTTCGAAGGAGTCAAGATTATCTCCAGTGTAAGATGAGGTGGCAAATGGAAGGGGAGATAAAGTGGTGTTGGGGGAGAGAAGTGTTAAGAGGTTGGAGATTTTTTTCTGAAAGAAGGTTGCGAGTTAAGAACATAAGAACATAAGAAAATGCCATACTGGGTCAGACCAAGGGTCCATCAAGCCCAGCATCCTGTTTCCAACAGTGGCCAATCCAGGCCATAAGAACCTGGCAAGTACCCAAAAACTAAGTCTATTCCATGTAACCATTGCTAATGGCAGTGGCTATTCTCTAAGTGTACTTAATAGCAGGTAATGGACTTCTCCTCCAAGAACTTATCCAATCCTTTTTTAAACACAGCTATACTAACTGCTTATCCAATCCTTTTTTAAACACAGCTATACTGTGTTCATTGGCCTTAGTTTGGGCTTGGTTGTCAGGGAAGGCCGGGGCGGATAGTTTCGTGAGTTCTGAAACGTATGAAAACAGAGCCTTGGCATCGAATTGGAGGTCATGAATTCTTCGGGCATAGAAGTCTTTTTGTTGGTAAAATGGAACTCCTGTAGCAGTGGAGGGAGGATTTGTAGGCAGTCAGTGTATTGGGGCATGGGGCCTTGCGCCATTTGTATTCCTTGTGTCTAAGTTCTTGTTTTAGTTTCTGTAGTTCAGGGGTGAACCAAGGTTGTTTTTTCTTAAGGGCTGGATTGATTTCTTTCGCCGACGAGGGGCATATTTTGTTGGCTATCGATTTGGTGATATTGTACCAGGAAGATAAGGCTGAGTTGGGGTTTAGTGATATCTAGCTTATGAAGTTCTTTGGTGAGATGATCGCTGAGGTCATCTAAGGAGCAAGGTTTCCTGAAGTGAATAGTGGTTTGGGGGAGGGGGGGGAATCTGACTTTCTTTCACTGAGAGGGTGGTGGATATCAGCGAGTGGTCTGACCAGGGGACTGGGGTGCAGTCAGGAGAAATAGTGTGAGTGAGGCCAGAGTTTGTGAAGATAAGATCTAGGGTATGGCCAGCTTTATGGTTAAACTTGTTAATGATTTGTTTAAAACCCATGGCCCTGAGGGAGGTGAGAGAGGTTTCGCAGTTAGAGGAGGGCGGCGTTGAATCAACTTGGAGTTTAAACTCCCCCATACATCCCCTCCAGCACGTGGGGAGTATTGTAGGGAAAATCCGATGTAGTTTTTCAGGATCTAAATGCCATCAGTATAGCAATTTATAGCTATTTTCCTGCAGTCGTGCCGAGATAGAGCACTTATACTCTCTGAAAAATGGCCCCCCATAACTTAAGAGAAAGCGGCTCTCCTAGGTCCATTTCCCACTTTGAGATGTGACTAAAGCTGGAATTTTTGGCTACATTGAGCAGACGGTATAATTTTAAAACTCCTTTGGTTTGTGTGTCAGCTGTGAGGCACATATTCTCAAAGAGGGACTGGGACCCTCATAACTTCTGTTGACTACTAATCTTTTGAATAAAGTGCCTAACTTGCGCATATGCTAAGAAACTAGTCGAAGGTAGTGTATATGTAACCATTAACTGACTCATTGTCATTATATCACCCCTTTGGAAGAGGTGACCGATAGTAGTGATGCCCACTAGATGCCATGCCTGAAAAATCTCGGACTGATAGCCAATAGCAAATTTGTTATTATGATACAAATGAGTTTGGTAGTAATAGGAGTGTGCCCCCACTATCTTCCCCTTCCACTTATCCCAAGTCGCCAAGGTGGTCTTCAATGACCAAGGAATACATTTTGTATGTCACCATGTTTGGGTTGCCAAGGAAGTGCTCCTATGGGCATCTCCACAATAATAAATTGATTTGCTGTGACCCACTGCTTGGGGGTATGCACCCGGGCCATATCAATTACGGCTTTAATTTGAGCAGCCGCATAATAGGCTTGCAGGTCCGGCATTCCCAGTCCTCCCTGTCTTTTATCCTGGTATAAAATGCACCTTGCCATCCTAGGTGGCCGGCGATGCCAGATGAGGTCAAAAATTTTCTTTTGTGTTTTCCGCAGAAAAGCAGGTGGTAATAATATGGGTAAGGTGTTGAACAAGTATAAATACCGGGGTAAGATGTTCATTTTAATTATGGCAATGCGCCCTAGCCAATTGAATGAACCCTTATGCCATTTGTCTAAATCCTTTTTTATGGTTCTTGACAAAGGGACATAATTAAGATTGTAAAGCTCATTTAAATTGGCATTAATATGAATTCCCAAATACTTGAGTGACTTTTTGGCCCACCTAAAAGGAAAAGACTGGGTTATGTTTTGGACGTCTGAGTGGGTAAGGTTTACACTTAATAATTCAGATTTTTCAAAATTTACCTTGAACCCTGAATAGTGTTAGTTCATTCTCAACTCCTTTTAAAGACTGATTAGGGTCCGCTAAAGTAAACATGATGATATCTGTGAAGAGGGACAATTTAAAACTACAGTCCCCTAGTGGGATCCCAATATGGAAGAGGACTTCCAAATCCTGGCTGCAAAGGGTTCTAAAAAGAGGGCAAACATAAGCGGGGAGAGTGGGCATCCCTGTCGAGTCCCTCGGCCAATTTCAAACCTGTCCATATATCTCCCATTCACCTTGACCATGGCTTGTGGCTTATTATATAGCTGTGAGATCCATTGTAGAAAGAAGGAGCCAAAATTCATTTTGATCAAAGTTTGAAACAAAAAAGGCCAGTGGACCATATCAAAGGCCTTTTCTGCATCAATGGAAAGAAGTGCAACTGGTATATTCTCTCTCTTAGCCCACCATACTAAATCTAGAATCTTTCTCACATTATCTGCTGCCATTCGCTGGGGCACAAAACCCACCTGATCCGAATGGACTAGGGAAGGTAGGTATTATTTAATCTCAATGCTAATATCCTAGCCAATAGCATTAAGTCTTGATTAATTAAGGATATCGGCCTATATGAGCTGCATAAAGTGGGATCTCTGCCGTGTTTAGGTAACACTGTGATGCCAGCAGTGTTGGATTGGGCAAAGAAGACACCTCCTTCTTAAATGTGATTAAATAAGTCCACTAAATGGATAGTCAAACTCTCTGAGAGCACCTTGTAGAACTCTCCAGGGAGCCCATCCAAGCCAGGCGATTTGCCGTTTTTAAGAGATTTAATCGCTAATGTCGCTTCCTCTATGGTGATGGGGAGGACTAAGGCTTGTTGCTGTTCCAAGGATAACGGGAGGAACTCCATGGTAGCCAAATACTCTGTAATATCTGCGTCTTGAATTTTGGTATTAGAACTATATCGGTAAAGCACTTTCTGATATCCATGGGGTCCATAGTAATCTTGTCAGTAGTATCTTTTATTTTTGTAATAATACTTTGGGCTATTCGGGCTTTTAATTGGTGGGCCAAAAGTTTACCCGCCTTATCGCTTCCCTCAAAGTAGTTTTGCTTAACCCGTTCAAGATTATGGGTAATTTGATTATCATCTAATGTGCTTAATTTAAATCTGGTCTCAGTAAGTTGTTTATAAACTCTTGCAGATTGGGATCGAAAATAATGTTTAGTAAGTGAATCAATTGCTCCTAAAAGAGAGAGGCGGAGGCGTTCCCTTTCCTTCTTATCGGCCGCTGCTTTAGCAATATAGTGCCCTCTTATCACTGCTTTAGAGCATTCCCAAAGACAACTCTCTGAGGTTACTGTATTGTTGTTAAGCTGATAATATTCGCTTAGGTGAGCTGCGAGTTTCTGTACACATTTTTTTTGTTTAAGAAGGGAAGCATTAAGACACCAAAATGATTGCCCCCCATGGCCACCCTGAAGGGAAATATCTACCCAGACCATTCCATGATCAGACCATGTGATTGGTTTGATCTCACTCTTTTTAACCTGAGGGACTAAGCAAGTGTCTACCAACAGGAAGTCTATGTGAGAGTAAGAGTTATGTGTTTTAGAGTAGAAAGAATAGCTCTAGAAGTTGGGTTGCATTGGCGCCAGATAATCCTCTAGGTGCCTTGCTTTCATAATGTTGCTTAAGGCAGCTCTGGCCTTTTTCCCAGGTATGTTCTTTTTCTGGATGTTATGGTGGAAATTATCTAACTCCACATTAAGGGTAAGGTTGAAATCACCCCCCCCTCCACCCCCAAATTATATAGCCCTCCCCATGGTTATCTAATACTTGCTTAATCCTTGGTAGGAAGGTTGCTTGATCTTGATTAGAAGCATAAACTGATAATAATGAGTAGATATCCTTACCCAGTTTGATTTTAAGGAAAACAAATCTCCCTTTGTCATCTATTTATTTATTTATTTAATACTTTTTTATACCGACATTCATGATACAGATCATATCGTATCGGTTTACAAGGAACAGGGGGTTATAACATTAACCTTAACATTACTTGTGCTAGAGTATCATAAAGGATCGCCGAAGAAATTAATATTCCTGCCCCAGCATATCTATGATCTTTCCCTGCTGCTGCTAAGTACACATGTGGATATTCTGTAAAGGAGACCAGATGTTCATGTCTCTTGTGAATGAGTCTCTTGTAAAAAGGCCACTGTGATGTTCAACCTTTTCAGATCCCGCAGGAGTAAGTAATGTTTCTATATGTATTTAATCCCTTTACATTAAATGTAGCAATACGAATCATTTCTTATGTGGTTTGTGTTGGTGAAATAGCATAGAAGCAAAGGCTGATACAGCTGCTCAGTAGTCCCGCACCAGCCTGCACGTATGAGGGAGATTTGGCATGTAAAGTTCCCATCACAGCGTAGTACCATATATGTGCATTTGTTTTCCACCCTGTTACCCAGGGCTAAGTCCCCTCTCATTATAATCTGCTGTCCCTCCTCCACGGATTCCATCCCAGGGGAACACATCACCCAAGACAACCCGGCCCCCATCCCATCCCTCCCTCCCACCTTAAGGAAAACAAATCTCCCTTTGTCATCTATTAAACAGTAATTCGAACATTAAACTTTAAACATCATTACTCAAACCTAACTTCTGGTAAACAAATGCAACGCTTAGCTATACCTGCATCGCAAACTTGGTGAACAGTTTACAGATCAGTCTTGTGATAGAACGAAAAACTTTCCCTTTGCACAGTAGAGCTTGGAGTAAGGCCGGTTCAGCCCTTCTCTGAAAAGCTATCTTGAAATGGTGGCAGTTTGAGTTGCACGCCTCTTCAGTGGTTCTACCCATTGCCATTTTGAAGCTGCTGCCACCTGGGGTCTCGGAGATGCCTCTGCTTGGGAAGATGGAGGAAGATTTACGGCCGGCTTGCCAAAAAACTTCAGTAGCTTCCGTTGCATTTTTCAGCCAGTACGTTTTACTTTCTATTTGAAAAGCCAGAGCGAAGGGGAAGTTCCAGCGATATTTTATTTCTGCATGCTGCAACGTCTCGGTTACAGTCCTCAGTTCAAATCTCTTCTTTAAGGTACTTGCGGCTAAGTCTTGATAAACAGATACTTCAAAGGAGTTCCAGTCCCATTGCTTTTTCTTGCACGCTATGGCCAGGATGTTTTATTTCTGGGTATAACTATGAACATTTATTATAATATCCCGCGGCCTATTATCCCTGCGTGCCCCTAAAGCTTGATGTGCACGTTTGATTTTGATGATGGGAGCCTCTAGCTCCTCCGGTGTATCGGTCCCAGATGGTGTTTGTGTGAGAAGGAAGGAGCAGAAGGATCTTGCGGCAGCCATGCTGTCCATTACGACCCTCATGACGTTTGTGTCTTATGCTTGGGGCCTTCCCATGACGTCCAACGGTGCACTAGCTGTGCCCAGATGACTCCTAAAGGCCGCCGGGCCCGCTTAGATAAGATGGAACTCCTATTCAAATCGAAGAGCATCTCCCCGTCCACTCCGGCCAGGAGTACACCATCGACATCTTGGCGCCACCGAGACACCGGTAACCAGCCATCACCATCATCTTCACGCTCAAAGGCATCGATATCTTTGTCCCCGAGCATTGGGAAAAGCACAGTCATTGACATCAACATGAGCCTTCATCCGATGCTGGCATCGACGGAGCCACCGGCCAAGAAGTCCCAGGGAGAGGAGCCCCCATCCTCCTCTGGACCCGGGACAACGAGGCATTCCCCACTTGCACCGATGCTGGGAGCTGAGACTCCACAGATTCATGTGGACCCTCTGGCAACGCATACTCAGCCTCCAACCCTGGCCGCTGTGTTGCCAACAGCAGCCTTCCGGGAGGAACTGGACCAGATGGTCCAAGAGGCAGTACTTCAGGTGCTTCGAGGATTGCAGTCACCACTGGTGCTGACTCCCATACCGACACCTGATCCGGTGCATACCATGCTTGCTCCACTCCTCGAGCGATTTGATACCCTGATCGGTGCACTTCCATCGGTGCCCGTTCCTTCGATGCCATCGGCGCCTCCAAAGCCCGATTCCCTTGTCTTCGGACGAGGAACAACTTTTGCCGGAGCCGGTTCCAAGACCATCTGGTTTACTGCCACCCAGATGTCCATCGAAAACGCCGATGCCATCGCTGTCCTCTATGCCAGTTCCTCCTGTTTTGGTGCCTCCATCCTTCCCATCGGTGCCACCTCCAGATCCAGCTGGATTTAGACCTCTTCCTCCATATGAAGGCCCGCAGGGTGGAGGAGATCCACCATATGATCCGTGGGGTGATGATTCATCTGACACTCAGGACTCAGAAGAACTTCTGTCAGAGCCTTCACCCCAAGAAGAGCACCGCCACTCCCCTCCTGAAGACCTCGCATTTGCCAACTTCATTAAAGAGATGTCTGAAACCATCCCTTTTAAACTACAAATGGAGGAGGATGCCAGGCATAAAATGTTGGAGGTACTGCAGTTTGTTGATGCCCCCAAGGAAGTGATGGAGTCCCAGTGCACGAAGTGCTCCTCAACTTGTTACATCGTATCCAGGAACACCATAGGTACAGTTCCACCAGTGAACAAGAAAATTGACGCCACGTACCTTCTTCAGTCAGCTCCAGGGTTTCAGAAAAGCCAGCTGCCCCACTACTCCTAGGTAGTTGAGTCCGCTCAGAAGAAAGCCAAGCATTTCCGGCCTCATTCTTCTGCCTCTCCAGGTAAAGAGCAGAAGTCCTTGGATGCCTTCGGCTGAAGATTATTCCAGGGATCTATGCTAATGGCACGTATTGCAGCCTACTAGCTATACATGACTCAATTCTCAAGGAATCTTTGGAAACAACTCCAGGACTTCTCCGAGACACTATCGGAGGAATTTCAAGAAGGACTCACTGCGATCCTCCAAAAAGGACTTGATGCTGAAAAGCACAAAGTCAGGGCAGCATACAACATCTTTGAGACTGCCTCCAGAGTCTCAGCGGCGGGAATAAGCGCCAGATGTTGGGCATGGCTCAAATCCTCTGTCCTACGCCAGGAAGTCCAGGAAAGATTAGCAGACCTTCCATGCACAAGGGACAATTTGGCGACAAAATTCAGGAAACAGTAGCGGAACTCAAAGACCACCATGAGGCCTTGCGCCAGATGTCCACTGTTCCCTCGGACTTCTCATCTACCACCAAAAGGTCATTTAGATGAGAACCTAGGAGTCTATCCTATAAGCCACATAGGTATTACCCTCTTCCATCCTGTGCTCAACAGCCTAGACCCTCTCAAAGAGGTCAGCTTCGACAAAACAGGGTCCCAAAAGCCCAACCAGCAACGCAGACTGGTCCGGCATCGGGGTTTTGACTCCCTTCTAGGGAGTAGCAGTCAACCCCCACCTCCAACAACTTTTCCTGTGGGAGGCCGCCTGTGCCACTTTGCCAGGACATGGCACACAATTGCCACCGACCTATGGGTCCTTTCTGTGGTTGCCCACGGTTACCATTTAAACTTTCTCACATTACCACCGGACTCTCCACCACGTCCGGCGTGGAATCTAACCGACCATTCTCCACTTCTCGAGGTAGAACTCTCCATCCTCCTGCATTCCAATGTCGTGGAACCTGTTCCCTGACTGCAGCGAGGAAAAGGGTTCTACTCTCGATATTTTTTTATTCCAAAAATGTCAGGAGGCATACGTCCTATCCTGGACCTCTGTGCCCTAAACAAGCATCTCCGCAAGGAAAAGTTCAGAATGGTAACCTTGGGCACCATGCTCCCTCTCCTACAAAGGGGAGATTGGCTGTGCTCTCTAGGCCTTCAGGAGGCTTATGCCCACATAGCCATATACCCTCCTCATCGGAAATACCTCAGGTTCATGGTAGACCACAGTCATTAAATTAAACTCTGGAATTTGTTGCCAGAAGATGTGGTTAGTGCAGTTAGTATAGTGGTGTTTAAAAAAGGATTGGATAAGTTCTTGGAGGAGAAGTCAATTACCTGCTATTAAGTTCACTTAGAGAATAGCCACTGCCATTAGCAATGGTTACATGGAATAGACTTAGTTTTTGGGTACTTGCCAGGTTCTTATGGCCTGGATTGGCCACTGTTGGAAACAGGATGCTGGGCTTGATGGACCCTTGGTCTGACCCAGTATGGCATTTTCTTATGTTCTTATGTTCTTATTTCCAATACTGAGTGCTGCCGTTTGGCCTAGCATCAGCACCCCGTGTATTTATGAAATGCCTAGCAGTAGTAGCAGCTTACTTGCGACAACGCAGTATCCACGTCTATACTTATCTAGACGATTGCTACTCAGAGATCCATCCGAGGCGGTAGTTCTTCACTCCCTCCATTTTACCATCAGCCTACCACAATCCTTGGGGTTTCTCATAAACTATCCCAAGTCACATCTGACTCCGTCACAGACCCTGTCGTTCATTGGAGCAGATCTAAACACCATTCAAGCCAGTGTTCCTCCCGAAGGACCGAGCACGCACATTGTCAGCCTTAGCCAAAGAAGTACAGACTCACCGAACCACCACGGCTCGTCACCTGTTAACCTTGCTAGGTCACATGGCAACCACAGTTCACATTACCCCAATGGCTCGACTAGACATGAGAGTGACACAGTGGACTTTAAAGTCCAAATGGTTCCAATCACATCAAGATCTATCCCACATTGTCCATGTCACCAACCAGCTCCAATTTTCACTAGCATGGTGGATACAGGAGTCCAATCTTCTGATAGGACTACCTTTTCAATCTCCGGAACCTCAGATTACACTAACCGATGCCTCCAACCTGGGGTGGGGAGCTCATGTCAACAACCTGCAAACCCAGGGAACCTGGACCACAACAGAAGCATGACACCAGATACATTTTCTGGAGCTCAGGGCGATACGATATACCCTCTTCACTTTTCAGGATTGCCTATCCAACAAGGTAATCCTAGTCCAGTCAATTTATTTATTTATTTAATTAACTTCTTTTAATATACCGATGCTCAAGACAAAGTCTTATCGTACCGGTTTACAGCAGAACCAGGGGAAATCATTTAACTAGTAGAAAGAAAGTTACAATAAAACAGGGAGTATAAAATTCAGGATCTTTAAGAGAAGGATTAGTTTAACGTAACTTAACTAAAGAGGTAATGTACAATAACAAGGAACAGTTGATCTGCATAGGGTGCTGATTTAGCAGCTGATTTAGATGAGCAGTTTGAGCCCAAGCCGGAGTCAACCAGGTAGCGATGTGGTACCTAAACAAACAAGACGGCACAGGTCTCTTACCTGCTATGCCAAGAGGCGGCGCGGATCTGGGCCTGGGCTTCTCCCATTCCATGCTACTGAGAGCAACCTACCTGGCAGGTGTGGACAATGTGATGGCGGACAACATTATACATTATACATTAGAGACATTGTGGCTGTTTCAGACTATCAGCTCCAACATCAGTAACTGAATTAAGCAGTGGGAGAGCTGCACGCGATTACGTGAAAGGCTGGAAATTATGCAGCAGCAGCAGCAGATTAATTCTTATGTTCTTAATTATATACAGGCCGATTCAGTATTTAAATGAGGTCCGGTGCTAGAAACAGGCAAAAGGAGACACTAAGGACACTAGCGCGTCCCTAGTGCCTCCTTTTAGCCCGGAGCGGCGGCTGTCAGCGGGTTTGACAGCCGATGCTCAAGTTGGCCGGCATCGGTTCTCGAGCCAGCTGACAGCCACGGACTCGGACACCGGCAAAATTGAGCGTCCGGTTTTTGACCCAACAGCCGCGGGCCGACTTCAAATTTTTTTTTTTTTTTTTTTTACTCTTCGAGACCTCAGACTTAATATCGCCATGATATTAAGTCGGAGGGTGCACAGAAAAGCAGTTTTTACTGCTTTTCTATGCACTTTCCCGGTGCCCGAAGAAATTAGCGCCAACCTTTGGGTAGAAGCTAAAAAAAAATGTGCAGCTTGGCTGCACATTTTCCTTTGTGAATCGCGCGGGAATACCTAATATGACCATCAACATGCATTTGCATGTTGCGGGCACTATTAGGTTCAGCGGGTTGGACGCGCGTTTTCCGCCCCTTACTGAATAAGGGGTAAGGGAAAACGCACGTCCACTGGCAGGTTAACAGTGCGCTCCATCGGAGCACACTGTACTGTATCAACCCGATAGTTTCTAGCAGCCCCAGAACCACAAGAGCCTGTGAATAGCAGAGTTGCTTACCTGTAACAGGTGTTCTCCCAGGACAGCAAGATGTTAGTCCTCACATGTGGATGACATCATCAGGATGGAACCCAATAACGGAAAACTTTATCAAAGTTTCTAGAACTTTGACTGGCCCCTACTGGGCATGTCCAGCATGGCACTAACCCTGCATCCAGCAGGGGTCCCCCTTCAGTCTTGTTTGTAGCAAAAAGTACAAGCAAAAAATAAAATAAAACATAAGTGAACCCAACACCGCGGGGCGGCGGGTGGGTTTCGTGAGGACTAACATCCTGCTGTCCTGTGAGAACACCTGTTACAGGTAAGCAACTCTGCTTTCTCACAGGTCAAGCAGGATTGTAGTCCTCACATATGGGTGAGTAGCAAACTACAGGATGCCCAGGTAAACGTACCAAAAGCACCCAACGATGTGCAACAGGCACAACAACAGGAGAGGTTTTGGGTAGGAGGGCAGCCTGAGTTTCTCAGTGGGTCGCAGGAAGGAAGTTGGGTTATTAAACTGGAAACAAATTACAGGACAGACAGGCCAAAGGAGGAATCTTGCCTGCCAGCCTTGTCGAGACAATAATGAGCTGCGTAGGTGTGGAGAGAGCTCAATGAGGCAGTTCTACAGATGTCAGCAATTGGTACAGAATGGAGGTGCGCCACTGACGTTGCCATGGCTCTTACTGAATGCGCTTTCACGCGTCCCTGCAGTGGAAGGTCTGTTTGTTGGTAGCAGAAGGTAATAGAGTCCGCCAGCCAGGTGGACAGGGTCTGCTTGCCCACCGGAACTCCCAGTTTGGTTTTATCAAAGGAGACAAACAGTTGGGTGGACTTCCTATGGGCTCCAGTGCGGTCCAAATAAAAGCCGAGTGCACGTTTAAAGTCCAAGGAATGCAGGGCCCGCTCACCTGGGTGTGAGTGAGGTCTTGGAAAAAAGGATGGAAGTATTATGGACTGATTTAAGTGGAAATCAGAAACTACCTTTGGCAAGAATTTAGGGTGAGTGTGGAGTACCACACGATCATGGAGAAATTTGGTATAAGGTGGGGATGTTACCAGCACCTGTAGCTCACTAACTCTGTGAGCCGATGTTATAGCAACTAGAAAGAGCACTTTCCAAGTGAGATGTCATAGCTCGCAGGAGTGTAGGGGCTCGAACGGAGGTCGCATGAACCGTGCTAGCACAACATTGAGGTCCCATGCCGCAATTGGGGGACGCAGTGGAGGCTTCAGCTGGAGTAAACCTCTTATAATGCGCCCTACAAGGGGTTGCGCCGAGATCGGGGCATCTCCTACACCTTTGTGGTAAGCAGCTATGGCGCTGACATCCACTCGGATGAAGTTTGTAGACCAGACTCCAAAAGGTACCATAGGTAGTCCAAGACCCTTGTTGTGGGGCAGGAAAAGGGATCTATTTCTTTTGACATGCACCACAAGGAGAATCTTTTCCATTTGGAACAATAAGATCTCCTAGTAGAAGGCTTTCGTGAAACTACGAGGATCTGGGACACATTGTCAGAAAGGTTAAGGGACTGTAGTATTAACCTTGAGTGAAGGTTCGGATGATGCAACAGCCCGTTGTTCTGCGTTATTAGGGTTGGATTTGTGCCCAGGCGAATTGGTTGCTGGACTGAGAGGTCATGTAGGATGGGAAACCAAACCGGTCACGGCCAGTGAGGGACTATGAGGATCATTGTGCCTCCCCATCCTGCTCACAATAGTCTTGCTGATGAGTGGAAGTGGAGGGTAGGCTTATAGAAGACCCGTTGTCCACGAGTGGGTGAAGGCATCTCGTGGTGGTGTGTTGTGGCTGTGGTGTAGAGAGTAGAAACTGTCCATTTTGTGGTTGAGGATTGACACAAAGAGGTCTTTGTATGGGCGGCCCCACTGGTGGAAAATTTGGTTTTCTACAGTGGGATTTAGGGACCATTTGTGGGGATGAAAGTCCATTAAGTTCACTTAGAGAATAGCCACTGCCATTAGCAATGGTTACATGGAATAGACTTAGTTTTCGGGTACTTGCCAGGTTCTTATGGCCTGCATTGGCCACTGTTGGAAACAGGGCTTGATGGACCCTTGGTCTGACCCAGTATGGCATTTTCTTATGTTCTTATGTTCTTATTTGTCAGAGTAAAAGGAAATAGAAGAACTGAATTAAAGAACTTAACATTGCAAAAAGTGGGAAAATGTTTTAAAAGTGAAAGATTTGCAGCAGCCTGGCCAGCACTATGTACTGACTAGCAGAGAACATGGGTTCTGCTTCTCGGGATGCTGCAGACCAAGGAAACTCACTCATTGCTCAAGCCTGGCCCCTAGTGGTGAGACTTGGGGGAGCACATTTGTTGGGCTGAGATGCAAAAAGCCCCAGCTTGTGGTACTGTAGCCTATTAGAGCCTGGAAATCAGAAGGAGCAGGTATGAAAAGAGAAAAATTTTGAATAACGTGAAACTTTCTTGAATATTAAGCAGTATGAAATTGTATGCAAAAAATATGCAGAATTATTCTGCTGCTGCTCTGTGTGACCTTGAGTAAGTCACGTCATCCTCAGTTGCCACAGGTACAACTAAGGGCTGGATTTACCAAGGCTTTTCTCCCATTCTGTGTCTATTGAAAACATGCTCAGTAAATGAGGCCCTTAGATTGTGAGCCCTGTGGGGATAGGGAAATACCTGCAGTGCCTTTCAAATGACTGCTGTGTAATGATTGGCGTAGTTGATGCAGTCTCGTAGGCAAACCTATGAGGCCTACACCAGCAGCTGGTGAATGTGCTCTGTAATGGGTTAGACTGGAGCTTCACCTATACCAGCCACCTTCTCCTCAGGTTGAGCCCTTGGCTTCTGGCAGCTGGCAAGACTTAGGCGGATCCCTAGGGCGGTGAAGAGAGCGAGAGCCCGAGGGCACGCCAGGGTCAGGACAGGCCAAGAATCAGGGCAGGTGGCAGGCAATCATGGTCAAGTCCAAAGCAAGAGGTCAGGAGATCAGGCCAGAGTGGATGAAGACACTGGACGAGATGAGGAGAAAGGAACAAGGCTGGATAAGACAGGCAGAAGAAGACCAGGCTGGATAAGGCAAGGCAGGACAGACTAGAAGTAAGATTTTGGAGCAACACACACTGCAGGATGCAGGAGACCCACCGCTGAGGCTAGACATTGCCGCAGGGCCCTTGTTTAAATAGCCCAATTGGGCTAACATCATCAGGAGGCACTGCTCAGTGTTTTCTTTCACTGAGTCTATAATCTGCGTGCCTATGCCTAGGGGTGGGCCTGAGAGTCAGAGAGCGTCGGGGAGGGTTGGCAGAGTCATGGCAGCACTCTGGTGGCAGTGCCATTCTTAGCAAGGTCCATCAGTGGCAGTGTCTCTATTGCAGGAGGGAATGGCAGTGCTGGAGGTGAGTGATGCTGGTTGCGGGCAGGTCCTACAAACGTGTAATGCCTGAAAGATGGAATATAGATAAAACATTACTAAATTACTCCCTCAGAATTGCTGCACAGTTTTCTAATCCTTGCTGCAGACCTTGCCGCCATGCACTGAGTGTGTTTATATTGGTGGTCACATTCTTATGGCACCTTTGCTTCATCTCACCACGCTTTCACTTTCACTTCACCTTCTCCCATATGTTGTTTTTACAAGTTTTATCTCCACTCTGTTCAATGTAATTCAAAACACTTTCACTGTTTTATCCCAAGTTATGTTTATCCAGGTTTCTCCACCTTGTTCAATGTAAGACAAGACTATGTCATTGTTGTCGTTTGCTGGTTGTAATGTAAACCGAAGTGATAATTAATTCTGTTAATTGAACCTCGGTATATAAAAGTTATAAATAAAATAAATAAATGTTAAGAACATGCTTTATATTGAATAATTGCTTACAGGGGAGGTTACATTGAGAAAACATCTTTTCCAACTTGTCCTCCCCAACACTTAATGGCATTTTGTATACTTGTCCATGTTCAGCTTTCTTTGTTCTCATTTCTGTATTGTAAGATACTCTGCTCAGTGCTGTAATTATAAATAAATAGATTAGCGAGGGGTCTCTGCTGCTTCCTTTCCCTCTAACCTCACTGTTCTGCTACTGCTTGCAAAAATGGATGTGTCCTTCGAAAAATAAGTGGGCTGACGAGGTGCTTGAGTTGAAAACATATTGTTCATATGGCTGGGCATTCACCTTGCATATTCCCTGATGTGTCTGTGCCTCTCTATTCCATGCCTCCCAGTATGTAACTGCCTGTTATATGTTTCAGGCTCTGTGGATGATGAGAGGATTCTGAGATTCCTGCAACTGACTGGATTGGTGAGTTCCTGGGTACTTCAATTCATGTTATAATAGTGTCAGGGATATAAGAGTTGGAAAAAATGGAATTTCTGAATCGGGCAGCATCTGGCAGGCATTAGTAATCATGGGGTTCCTGAAAGAGTAATTAGCACTAGACAAGGGCCAATCCTTCATCCTAGCTATGCTAGATATCTCAGCGGCCTTCGATACCGTTAATCATAGCATCCTTATCGACTGCCTAATTGAAAGCGGTCTTTCTGGCATCGCATTACAGTGGTTTAATTCATACCTAGAAAACAGGAAAATAATAGAAGGACTAGGGGGCATTCCATGAAGTTAGCAAGTAGCACATTTAAGATTAATCGGAGAAAAGTTAGCAAGTAGCACATTTAAGACTAATCGGAGAAAATTATTTTTCACTCAACGTACAATAAAGCTCTGGAATTTGTTGCCAGAGGATGTGGTTAGTGCAGTTAGTGTAGCTGGGTTCAAAAAAGGTTTGGATAAGTTCTTGGAGGAGAAGTCCATTAATGGCTATTAATCAAGTTGACTTAGGGAATAGCCACTGCTATTAATTGCATCAGTAGCATGGGATCTTCTTAGTGTTTGGGTACTTGCCAGGTTCTTAGGGCCTGGATTGGCCACTGTTGGAAACAGGATGCTGGGCTTGATGGACCCTTGGTCTGACCCAGCATGGCAATTTCTTATGTTCTTATGAATCAGAGTCCATCAAAATAACCCAAGGTGTACCTCAAGGATCCTCCCTATCTTCTACCCTTTTCAATATATACATGCTCCCCCTGTGTAAATGCCTAACAGATCTTGGCCTCACCTTCATTTACGCGGGTGACGTCCAAATCCTTATCCCTATCTCTGAATCCATCTCCAAATCCCTCCAACGCTGGGAAGATCACCTCTCTTCAATTAACTACTCAATCAAATGAATCTCGCTCTCAATACAGACAAAACAGAACTACTAATATTAAACCATAAATCCAACCACATATCCTCCCCCCAGCAAGGCCAACCCCCTATATCAAAAGAAGTAAGAAACTTAGGCTTCAAAATAGATAATGAACTAAACCTTAAATTCATAAACTCAACCATAAAAGACGGCTTTTATAAACTACACGTCCTAAAAAAGCTTAGACTCCTCCTCCATCAAAGCGACTTTAGAACAGTATTACAAGCACTCATCCTATCCAAGCTAGATTACTGCAACTCCTTACTTTTAGGACTCCCAACTATGTCCTTTAAACCCCTACAAATGCTCCAAAATGCCGCCGCCAGAATCCTCAAACTCCAGAAGAAATGATCACATCTCCCCCATTCTAAAAAAAACCTACACTGGCTGCCCATACACCTCAGAATACAATTCAGAAGTCTCACTCTAATACAGAAAACTTTATACAACCAAAACATAACCTGGTTCAACACATCCTTCTACTTTAAACCCCTCCAGAAACCCACAAGATCAGCCAACAATGGCACTCTACCAACAACCTCTCCAAAACTCCCTAATCTATCATCTACACGAGCACGTGCTTTCTCCATTGCCGGTCCCTCCATGTGGAACGCTATGCTCTAGACCTAAGATTGGAATCTAACAATGGCACTCTACCAACAACCTCTCCAAAACTCCCTAATCTATCATCTACACGAGCACGTGCTTTCTCCATTGCCGGTCCCTCCATGTGGAACGCTATGCTCTAGACCTAAGATTGGAATCTAACAATGGCACTCTACCAACAACCTCTCCAAAACTCCCTAATCTATCATCTACACGAGCACGTGCTTTCTCCATTGCCGGACCCTCCATATGGAATGCTATGCTCTAGACCTAAGATTGGAATCTAACAATGGCACTCTACCAACAACCTCTCCAAAACTCCCTAATCTATCATCTACACGAGCACGTTCTTTCTCCATTGCCGGTCCCTCCATGTGGAACCCTATGCTCTAGTCCTAAGACTGGAATCTAGCACTATTAACTTCAAATAAGCTGAAAACTGGCTCTTCAAACAAGCCTACCACTAACTCTCATTCTTTCCAATTTCACCTACTCACCCTATCTCCCTCCACGCCCCCAATACCCCTTCCCAGTATTATTAATGATAGAACTTCTTCCCACCCAATTCAACTTGTAACCCACAACATTGTAAATGGTTATATGGTCTTGGTTTTCCTTTATGACTTTGTTCTATTCTGTTCCTGCATCCTTTCCGCCCCCTCTGACTTCAAAGTGTTCCCCTTTTGCCTCTCCTTAGTTAACCAAACTGTTTTAATGTAAATTCCTTCCTTACTTCAATTGTTTTAATGTAAACCGATGAGATGTGGAAACGAATGTCTGTATATAAAAAAGTTAAATATATAGTGTGCAGAAAGTTATGCTGCCTCCTTATATGGCTTTGGTAGAGTCTCGGCTGGAAATAAAATACAGTTTGGGTCATTTCTTTACTAGAAAGTTCAATTAGCTGGTTGTTTAAAACTCAATTCATACCCGATTGCTTATTTTCTGTAAGTAAATTTGAACTATGATTTTATTTTATTTATTTATTTATTTATTTATTATTTTTGTTATACCGAGTTTCATGACTAATATCACATCAACCCGGTTTACAGCTAACAATGTGTGTAGGGTAAAGCGTAATACAATAAACAAATTTCCCAATTGAAACTTTAAATACAGTAAAACGATAATAAGGATGTGAGAAAGTTACAATAAAACAGGGAAAATTAACTAGGGTCAGAAAAGGGGGGAGAAAGTGTATAAAGAGATATTTACAAATCAGACAGTTTCATCAAGTAACATAATTGTATAGCAAAGTGAGTACATATCAGCCAGTTGCATCAAGTAACATAGTTGTGAGTAAATGAGACAACGTGAGTGAATATGACTGTGGATAGATATGACGCAGTAAATAAATATAGCCAAGTGAATAAATATGACACCCAAGTGAATAGATATGACACAGTTGTGAGTGATGATAATATTGTGCTGAGTGTAAGTTTGTTGTTGGTGGATTCTTATTTTGATCCAATTTTTGAATACATTTGTGCTGAAGGGTGGAGGTTTTAATCAGGGCCTGGGAATGCTTTTTTGAAAAGCCAAGTTTTTAGTCTTTTCCTAAATGTTAGAGTGCATGGTTCTTGTCTCAAGTCAGGTGGGATAGAGTTCCATAGTGTTGGACCTGCTGAAGAAAAAGCTCTGAGACTCAATGATTTATGTTGGTAGGTTTTGGCATGAGGAATTTGGAGTGACTCTTTGTAGTATTCCCTGATGGGTCTGGCGGATGTGTGTTTTTTAAGTGGTATTTGTAGGTCGAGTTGAGTGTGTTGGTTTATAGCCTTGTGGATGATATTGATATTTTTGTACATGATTCTGTAGTGGATCGGTAACCAATGAAGGTCTTTGAGGATCGGTGAGATGTGGTCGATTTTCCTGGAGTTTGTAAGAACTCTGGCTGCTGAGTTCTGAACCATTTGTAGAGGCTTGGTGTAGGAAGCTGGGAGGCCTAGTAGTAGTGAGTTGCAATAATCTAGTTTGGAAAAGATTATTGCTTGCAAGATTGTTCTAAAGTCTTGAGCGTGGAAAAGTGGTTTAATTCTTTTCAGAATATGTAATTTGTGGAAGCAATCTTTGGTGGTCTGGTTAATGAATGGTTTGAGGTTAAGCCGGTTGTCTAAGCGGGCTCCTAGGTCTCTTACGTGGGTTGTTTGAAGGAGGGCTGGTGGGTTTGGATGTGTGTTGTTGTTTTCCGGTGATATGAGCAGGTATTCTGTTTTCGAAGCATTGAGGACGAGGTTTAAGCTGGTGAGGAGATGTTTGATATCTAATAAGCAACTATCCCAGTATTCCATTGTTTTTGAGATTGATTCTTTTATGGGGATCACGATCTGTACGTCGTCTGCGAAAAGGAAGTGTTTCAGGCTTAGTTTTGAGAGAAGTTGACATAGGGGAAGCAGGTAGACATTAAAGAGTGTGGGTGAAAGTGATGAACCTTGTGGCACCCCTCGGTTGGAAGGGTGATATTGGGATTCTGTATTGTGAATTTTGACTCTATATCCTCTGTTTTCTAGAAATGTTTTAAACCAGTTTAGTGTAGCACCTGACAATCCAATGTTTGCCAGTTGTTTTAGAAGAAGGACATGGTTGACGGTGTCGAAGGCCGCCGAGAAGTCAAGGAGGATTAGTAAAAATGCTTGGCCTTTATCAATTCCAGATAGGAGGAAGTCCATGAGTGAAAGAAGTAGCGTTTCTGTGCTTGCTGCTTTGCAGCAAGCACAGAAACGCTATGGTTATAAAATGGACCCATTTCTAAGTGAATTAAATGGGGGGTTATATACTTGACTGTGGGCCTCATTTTCTAAGCGGCTCGCATGCGAAAAGGGACCTTTCGCACGCGAAAAGTCCCTTATTGCGTGCGATACCAGGATGGGGGCGGAGTCGGACCCGGAAGAGGAGGAGTCGGGGCGTCACCGGGGCCGACTTTGCGATGACGGCGCGCACAGCGAAAAGGTAAGGCCGTTTCGTGTCCTATTTCGCTCCCAATAGCTACACCTCCTATGGTGGCGCTATTGGGTGCGAAACCGGCACCGATCGCAGGCCCGCCCCCCGTTTCCGCCCCCGCAGCCTGCGATAGTTTAGGAAATAAGGCCCTGTGTGTTGCTCATCTGGTCACTTCCCCAGCCTTGCCAGGGAAGAGAATTTGCTGTCGCTCCTTTGGGTAAATGGCTTTCAGGATGACGGTGGAAGAGGTTTATCATAAGTACTGTTAGGGTAGCTGCAGCATACTGGCCTACGTGCTATAGTGTTAGATTGGTTTGCCTCATTTTATAGAATCAAAGTCAGTGAGTTCAGCTGAGAAATTCTTCTTCAGAGAGAAAGAGTTGAATATCTGGAGTCCCCCAGGGGTCTATGTTGTTTAATATTTATCTCCTTTGGGCGATGTGTTGAAATTGTGGGGAGTGGAGTATTTCCTTTATGTCCCAAGTGAGAAAGATAGTTGTTCCCTGCTTCTTTCTTACAGCAGTGTTTTACCACTCTTGAGAGGTGGTTACAAAACAAATTAGTTTTATGGATTGGGAAGGACCCCGCCAGTGGAGTAGTCTCTGCTCATGATGGACCTGTTATGAAAATTGTATTAGAAGCTTGAAATTTAGGGGTGATTTTAGATCATAAATTGTCATTTAAAGCCCAGCTTAAGCAAGTGGTAAAAATATTATTTATTTGACTACAACTTCTTAGACCAATTAAATTTTTACTTACTGATAGACTTTCACTCAGTATTGTAGTCTGTAATTTTGTTAAATCGATTATTGCAATATTTTGAAGAACTATTTGAGGTCCTTATGATGTGATTTTGTGGATTGCAAACTGGTTAAAAGACAGGAAACAGAGAGTAGGATTAAATGGACAATTTTTTCAGTGGAAAAGGGTAAACAGTGGAGCTCCTCAGGGATCTGTACTTGGATCGGTTCTTTTCAATATATATATATATATATATATATATATATATATATATATATATATATATATATATATATGAATTGGAAAGGGACACGACGAGTGAGGTGCTTAAATTTGCAAGTGACACAAAATTATGCAGAGTAGTTAAATCTCAAGCAGACTGTGATAAATTGCAGGAGGACCTTGTGAGACTGTAAGATTGGGTTTACAAATGGCAGATGAAATTTAATGTGGACAAGTGCAAGGTGATGCATATAGGGAAAAATAACCCTTGCTATGGTTACACGATATTAGGTTCCACATTAGGAGTTACCACCCAGGAAAGAGATCTAAGCATCATAGTGAATATTACATTGAAATCGTTGGCTCAGTGTGCTATGGCAGTCAAAAATGCAAATAATGTTAGGAATTATTAGGAAGGGAATGGCGAATAAAATGGAGGATATCATAATGCCTCTGTATTTTTCCATGGTGAGACCACACCTTGAATACTGTGTACAGTTCTGGTCACCGCAGCTCAAAAAAGATATACCGTATTTTTCGCTCCATAAGACGCACCTGACCATAAGACGCACTTAGGATTCAGAGGGGGAAAATTAAAAAAAAAAAAATTGTGCTAAACCGGCTCTGCGTCTGGGCGTCTTATGGAGCAAATTAGGGGAGTGCATAGTTTTTTTTTTCTCCCCATTTTGTTTTCGGGTCTGGGGAGGGCCATTTCGGTCCACTCCCCAGATCAGAAAATTTTTCTTTCTGTGGGAACCCCCAAACCCCCCATCCCAACCCTTTAAATTAACAACCTCCACCCCCCTGACCCCCCCCAAGACCTGCCGAATTAATTTCCTGCAACCCCCCCAAGACCTGCCGAATTAATTTCCTGCAACCCCCACCCTCCTGACCCCCCCAAGACCTGCCAAACGTCCCTGGTGGTCCAGCGGGGGTCCAGGAGCGGTCCGGGAACGATCTCCTGGGCGTGAGCCGTCGGCTGCCAGTAAACAAAATGGCGCCGACGGCCCTATGCCCTCACTATGTCACTGAGACCGACCGCTGCTATTGGTCGGTCTCAGTGACATAGTGAGGGCATAGGGCCGTCGGCTGCCAGTAAACAAAATGGCGCCGACGGCCCTATGCCCTCACTATGTCACTGAGACCGACCAATAGCAGCGATCGGTCTCAGTGACATAGTGAGGGCATAGGGCCGTCGGCGCCATTTTGTTTACTGGCAGCCGACGGCCCACGCCCAGGAGATCATTCCCGGACCCCCGCTGGACCACCAGGGACGTTTGGCAGGTCTTGGGGGGGTCAGGAGGGTGGGGGGTTGCAGGAAATTAATTTGTCAGGTCTTGGGGGGGGGGGGGGGGTGGTAGGAAATTAAGTCGGCAGGTCTTGGGGGAGTCGGGGGGGGGGTGTTTGTTAGATTTTTGTTTGGTTTTTTTTTTATATTCGCTCCATAAGACGCACATACATTTTCCCCCCACCTTTGGGGGAAAAAAAGTGCGTCTTATGGAGCGAAAAATACGGTAGTTGCGATGGAGAAGGTACAGAGAAGGGCAACCAAAATGATAAAGGGGAATGGAACAATTCCCCTATGAGGAAAGGCTGAAGAGGTTAGGGCTATTCAGCTTGGAGAAGAGACAGCTGAGGGGGGATATGATAGAGGTCTACAAAATCATGAAAGGACTTGAACGAGTAAATTTGAATTGGTTATTTACTCTTTTGGATAATAATTAAATGTATTTATTGATTTATTTATTTAAAGACATTTTTATACCAGTATTAGAGGGGACATCATACCGGTTCACATTCTAGCAACAGGTTTGAAAATACATCATAACAAGGACTAGGGGGCACTCCATAAAGTTAGCAAGTAGCTCATTTAAAGCAAATCAGAGAAAATTATTTTTTATTCACTGTATAATTAAGCTCTGTAATTCATTGCAGAGGATGTGGTTACGGCAGTTAGTATAACTGGGTTTAAAAAGGTTTGGATAAGTTCTTAGAGCCGAAGTCTATAAACTGCTATTAATCTATAAGGATTAGTAGCTTGGGATCTATTCATTTAATGTTTGGGGACTTGGTTGGCCACTGTTGGTAACAGGATGCTGGGCTTGATGGACCCTTGGTCTGACCCAGTATGGCATATCTTATGTTCTTATGTTCTTAACTAAGACAGTACACAGTACGGGCCTTTGAAAACTGGGCCAAAAGTGTGCAAATGCTATTTTAGTGCACGCATAAAACCAGGTTACGTGAATACATTTACACAAAATGAGCAAAGGTTATGTTAGTACAGACATTTACACACAGTTCACGTGCATACATTTAGACAAATTGAGCTTTGGTCTAATTTACTGAGGACGTTACACACATAAGACCAGGTTATGTGCAAATGTTTATATAAACTGAGCCCCAGGATATTTTAGTATAAATATTTAGACACATAAAACCCACTTTCTTAATGTGCCCCAGGCACATCCAAGGGGGGTGCCATGCAATATTTAAATTATGGGGTCATGTTAGCAAGGAGGTGCTAGGGTCACTTGCTCGCCCTTAGTGACTCCTTGCTAATGAGAACTCGATTACTTTTCCTACCTCGGCCGTCTGTGGGTTATGAAAACTGATGCCCGTGGTTCATGAAACGGACACTTGTCAGTTGAGTGTCTGTTTCCTGCACCTAACTGTCAAGGTTGGGTTTTTTTAAAACTATTTTTTAAAGTTTTTCCTCCTACTTAATATCGCAACAATATTAAGTAGGAGGAAGTACAGAAAAGCAGTGTTTTTCTGCTTTTCCGTACTTGTTTTAAAAGTGCTCAGCTATTAACGCCTGAGGGACTTGGTGGATTTCACATCTCATCCTCACTAAGACTGTGTACAATTCTGGTCGTACTGTGTACAATTCTGGTCGCCGCATCTCAAAAAAGATATAATTGCGATGGAGAAGGTACAGAGAAGGGCTACCAAAATGATAAGGGGAATGGAACAACTCCCCTATGAGGAAAGACTAAAGAGGTTAGGACTTTTCAGCTTGGAGAAGAGACGACTGAGGGGGGATATGATAGAGGTGTTTAAAATCATGAGAGGTCTAGAACGGGTAGATGTGAATCGGTTATTTACTCTTTCGGATAGTAGAAGGACTAGGGGACACTCCATGAAGTTAGCATGGGGCACATTTAAAACTAATCGGAGAAAGTTCTTTTTTACTCAACGCACAATTAAACTCTGGAATTTGTTGCCAGAGAATGTGGTTCGTGCAGTTAGTATAGCTGTGTTTAAAAAAGGATTGGATAAGTTCTTGGAGGAGAAGTCCATTACCTGCTATTAAGTTCACTTAGAGAATAGCCACTGCCATTAGCAATGGTTACATGGAATAGACTTAGTTTTTGGGTACTTGCCAGGTTCTTATGGCCTGGATTGGCCACTGTTGGAAACAGGATGCTGGGCTTGATGGACCCTTGGTCTGACCCAGTATGGCATTTTTCTTATGTTCTTTTCTTATGTTCTTAGTATGCAAGCATCACAGCTGCTTTCTGGGGCTAGTGGTTTGGTCGTATTACCCCTAAATTATGTAACTTACATTGGCTTCCGATAAAGTGATGAGACAAATTTAAGATGTTGGTTATCATATTCAAACTATTATATTCTGATGATAAATATTTATTAATAAAATTAGGAAATATTGTCCTGTGTGGTGCCCCCTTGAGTCAGCTACTAGATGGCCCTAGGTTCCTGCTTAGAAACTACATCCCTGTGAGAATTACATCCTCTTCAGCCCCTCCAAACCTGGAGGGCTGGGATTAGAAACCTCAGCTTGTGAACTACAGCTAGTTTAGCATTTGGTGTGGTCTTTTTAGTTAGCCTCAGAGCAATGAGGATGCAGTTTTTTCCAGTCTACAGCAGGGCTGAATTAGCCATGCTGCCTAGGACATCCCTCCAGGACGGCCTCGAGGTGGAACTTTTGTAGCAGTTACAAAGCTTTGCTCTGTGCAACTGCGTGTATCTTCCCACGCGGTTTAGTGCCCTCTACCTCCTCAGTCTTTCTCTTCCACGCTGCTGAACATACGTAGAGCTTCTCTCCTCAGCCTTTTTCATGAAGAAAAAAATCGACAGAAGAAATCAAAAGCACTTTTCTGTGCTGCAATGGGGTCGAGACCACCTAACTTGTACTGCCAGTGTGGTAAGGTGATGTCTATCACTGATGGCCATAATTATTGCTACGTCTGCTTGGCCCGGATCACAACCAGTCATCCTGCTGCAACTGTGGTTGGATGTCCCCCCAGGCCCAGCAACAGCATGCTGAATAAATGGCCCAACTCTAGAAGGACTACAGGGGCTCCTATGCCCTGCCATTGGAGTCCCATTCCTTGCTGGGGCCCAACACAGCCTGGCCAGAGAAAAAGAAACTGGCCTCCTCCCTAGAGCCTCAAGGCCAAACAGGTCAAGACCCCGGTCCTCCGAGCAAGTCGGCTCTGCCCAGGAGTATGGTTCCCATGTTGACAAAACGGGAATGGAACCACCGTCCACCCGACGTAAAAAACGACGCAGGAGCCCAAACACATTGACCGGACTCCAATGTCGACACATGACCGACGCACCAATGCTCGATGCACACCCTCGAGCCCCGATGCATGATGCAGTGTGCAACGCACCGATGGGGGACCAAATTGATTTGGCACATGACCAACCTGCTTCACATCATAAGGACTCTGCGAAGCACCATTTGCACAAACACCAGCGGGGCCCACAGGCCGAAGATAGAGCGTCTTTAATGGACTACCCCCACTCGGAAGCTTCCTTGGCCTCCTCGTTGAAGGTATACTTGGACATCTCCTCGGTCTCCAAACAGGAGGAGATCACCACAACTGCAGAAGTTGCTGGAGGACTGCCCCCGCCTTCCACTGGTGGTCCACTGACACACCGACCCCGGCGCTCAGATTCAGACATCCTGCTAGCCGCCATCCCATGCCCTTCACAGACCCATACCCTCCACTCCAAAGGGGGACGGAAACATCCGCAACCCATTCCAGGCCCCAGCAAGCGAGCTCTAGCGGAACCGTCCATATCCCAGATCTCGACAATACTCTCGGGACTTTTTGCCTCCCTGGAGCCTAATGACCCTACATCACCTCCGGCCGACTTCCAATTTAAAACTTTTTTTTTTTTAACTTTTTTTACTCTTCGGGACCTCTGACTTAATATCGCCATGATATTAAGTCGGAGGGTGCACAGAAAAGCAGTTTCCCGGTGCCGGAAGAAATTAGCACCTACCTTTGGGCTTGGCTGCACATTTTACTTTCTGAATCGCGTGCGAATACCTAATAGGGCCATCAACATGCATTTGCTATTAGGTTCGGCGGGTTGGACGCGTGTTTTCCGCCCCTTACTGAATAAGGGGTAAGGGAAAACGCGCATCCAGTGGCGGGTTACCAGTGCGCTCCGTACTGTATCGGCCTGTAGGTGAGCCAAGCACCAGTGCCAGTACCTACTGTGTGAGATTTTGATGGCCAAGATGTATCCTGATTTTTCAGAAGGGACAGCTGCTTAAACCTTGCACCCTTTGGAGAAGGCTCCTCCAGACACAAAGGACAAGGGCTGAAGACCTGTGAGCCCTAATCTACTTCCTAGAGGGGGCAAGCACCAGGGACAGTAAAGCATCAGTTGCCGAGAGATTTTTGTGGCAAACCAGTATTCGGATATTGTTTTGTGGGAAGGTTTGTTGACCCACCCCTCCCCATAAGGATTCCAGGGCTGGGATAGCCTGGTTCCTGATTCCTAAGTCTTTTCCTGCACGAGAAGTCACCGACGCAAGACCGAAGAGAAGGATCACAGTCTTTGAAGACCTCCTCAAGGATCTCCACCCATGGGAGCAGGACAGGCTGGGACTCGGCTGGGACATTTTCTTGTTTGAGGGGACCCCTGCAATAGGATTCCTGTTTGACCCGCTGGGAAAGCTTTATGCACTTTAAAGTCACCATGGGAAGCTTTACCCAGATTCCTGAGATAAAGGACACTACCCAGAAGAGAAAAAACAACTTTCTGCATCAGCCAGATGTAGTTTCACCTTTTATGAAAAAAATGGCCGTAAAATGTTAAAGAATCAGTAAACTTTTAATTTAACACCCAGAGCCTTGTCCTGCCTGGTTTGTCCCGGTATCTCACCCCTTGGGAACACCCAACTGCCTGGGTCAGAATTCACCATTCGGACAGCGCTAGCCGGAGCAGCCTTTGGGACTTAGAGCTCCCCCACCTGTATGTGTATTGCTCTTGGCTGGATTACATCTGCTGATGGTTCCGTTGTCCAGCGCATGCAGGTTGCAACAAACAAGGCTGCGGCCTTCTCTTACTGCTCCATATCTTTGGAATCATCTGCCAGCAGAGTTAAGAGAGAAAACAGATATGGAAATTGAAAGCTGTCAGGGTCATTTTAAAAGGAATACGTGTGCGTCCATAAACGTGCCTATTGGCGCACAAGCAGAGAGACATTGCAGCTTTGAATTGTGCTCGCAAGTACGCGCGAATCATTTAAAATATCCCTCCCATGGGTATTTCAGCTAGAGCTTTAGAGGCTTTTATGTGTGTATGCAAGTGGATTTCAAAACATCCTCATGTGAGGAAAAAAATGTTCAAAGTAGTATATCAGTTTGCCCAGTTCATATCGAGGTCTTCAAGACCCCTTTGGTTCTTCATTATACAAGCTCCCCACTTGACCCCAAACCCTCTCGCTGTGCTAAACGCCCTAAAACTCGAGATCTCCAGACTTGCTGCTCCTCAGGACCAGCAGTAAAATTACATGGATACCAAGGCGATGCGCGTCATGGTCAGCTTTTTTAAAAAATGCGACTTACCCACCCCGGAACACCCATGCCTTGCTTATGCCAGTCTCCTCCTTCTTGACACACGTATGGGTATATACGTGCATATTTCGCAGCTTC
Organism: Rhinatrema bivittatum; assembly: GCF_901001135.1. NCBI lineage: Eukaryota > Metazoa > Chordata > Amphibia > Gymnophiona > Rhinatrematidae > Rhinatrema > Rhinatrema bivittatum. The sequence goes on from NC_042618.1 coordinate 85,769,972, forward strand.
TTAAAATGTGCAATGCATGTATGTGGCCATTTTTGCACAAGCAACGCTTTTAAAATTGACCTATGTGTTTTTTGAAGAAGTTCTTAAATAGTTATTTAATCTATTTTATTTGTATATGTCTGTCATGTTTGTTTTATGCAGTGTGTTTCAGTGTCTATTTTATGTAACATTATGAATGTTTGGTTATAAACTGCACTGGGTTGACGTTAAGTTTTGATGCCCTCCAAGCCTCAACAAAACAGCAAAAAATACCACTTTTCTATGGTTCCTCCTACTTAATATCATCACAATACTAAGTAGGAAGAACCATAGAAAGCACTATCATGAAAACAAAACGTCTTGACTGCGGTCAGGTTAGGAAAACGGACACTCACTTTATGAGCATACATTTTCCTAACCTGTGCACAGCCACGTCTCCTGGGTACCTGATGCCATGGACGCACTAGGGACACACAATTTATCTCTAGCACATCCCTTTTAACATGGCAGCTCATTAAAATATTCCATCGTGTATCCAAGAGACTTGGCTGTGAGGGCATTAAAAAAAAAAAAGTATGCTCAATATTTATTTATTTATGTAGGTTTTTTATATACCGGCATTCATGAGCAAGTCACATCATGCTGGTTTACATAGTAACGGGTGCATAGAACAGTAGAACTAAACTTGTGCAAGGGGAAGCAGTTACAAAAAACAGGGATAAGATAACTGGGAGAGAGAAAAAAAAAGGAACGGTGGGGCGTAAAGATTTGTACAGGGATAATTACTTAATAACTTAATAACACATGCGCCCGGTTTACCTGTACATCTGGTATGTGCAAAAGATCACATTTAGGAGAAGCAGGTATCTCAATACCCACTATATCTTTGAGAAACTGATATACTTTAGCACAAAACCTCTTTATAACCAGACAGGTCCAACACATGTGAAGAAACGAACCAATCGGACCACAGCCCCTCCAGCATTTTATCATCATGTGAATAAGCAGCATGTAGTTTCTTAGCTGTGACTTACCAAGAATGCCTTATGTCCGCTGATTTTTGTACTTGTACATTGCCTCTTATGTTTATAGTTATGTTTATAGTTTGTGGTATCTATTTATTCATTTATTGATATTGCTTTACCTAGCCAGTATTATCCCTCTCCCTGTTTAGTGTATTTATTCGGTTATATGTAAGGGCTCTGCCCAAAAGTTAATTGTATTTTTCTGTTATATGTAAGGGCCCCGCCCAAAAGTTATTGTTCTTTGTGAACTGATGCGATGTGCGAACGGATATCAGTATAGAAGAGACTTTCAATAAATAAATAAATAAATAAATAAATAAACCGTTGCGATGGTATATAACTTAGCGACGGTATAGAAAAGATTTTAAATAAATAAAAAATAAATAAGTATCACCCAAGGTTTGCAGTTTTCCTTCTTATGCCAATCAATAACCGCTCTCATCTGAGAAGGAACGTAATTCCAAATAATGTTTGGCATATTTTTAGCCCACCTCTCAATTTCAGCTGAAATATCACCCGTTTTGATGCTTTCCAAATAAAATTAAAAAAATACGATGTTGCCATAACTTTAACATAGCATTAGAATATGTATTAATAAATTTTGAAATAGATAGCTCAATCTAGGAAGAACATTCATTTTAATTGTGACCAGTCTTCCCAACCAAGATAACACCAATCCCTCCCATTTCTCCAAATCTCTCATTACGTTATTTATCAGGGTAGCATTCTCTGAAAAGCTCCCTGTTCCAGGCACAGGACCCCAGAGGCAGGCAGAACTACAGAGTCTCAATGCGATGGTGCAAGGAAGAGGGATTTAGTTTTGTAAGGAACTGGGGAACCTTTTGGGGAAGGGAGAGTCTTTTCTGAAGGGATGGGCTCCACCTTAACCAGGGTGGAACCAAGCTGCTGGCGCTAACCTTTAAAAAGGAGATATAGCAGCTTTTAAACTAGAACAAAGGGGAAAGCCGACAGTCGCTCAGCAGCGCATGGGTCAGAGGGAGGTATCTTCGAATGATACTAATGTTCTCACAGGACAAGCAGGATGGTAGTCCTCACATATGGGTGACATCACAGGATGGAGCCCAATCACGGAACACTTCTGTCAAAGTTTCCAGAACTTTGACTGGCCCCTACTGGGCATGCCCAGCATGGCACCAACCCTGCAGCCAGCAGGGGTCCCCCTTCAGTATTCTTTTTTCCACGCAGCAGTAGCCACGTGGTTAAGGAGCTCTGCAGAGATTCCTGACAGGAATTTTCCTCACGGAATTACTAAAATTTATTTTACCCCACAGGGATCCCTCCTTCAACTTTTTCAAGCCGCGGTACTCCGGTAAGTTTTTTACCCGTTTTCCGTCGATTACCGTCGAGTTTGGCCCTTGCTGCCTACTGGCCGTTGACCGTACCGCGGCTCAATTTTTTCATGGCCATGGCGTCGGGGTTCCGCAGGTGCCCAGACTGTAATCGCACCATGTCCATCACAGACCCTCACAAAGTCTGTGTAATGTGTCTCAGATGTGAGCACGATGTCCTAACCTGCACCAAATGTGCCCTTGTGACACCAAAAGGTCGCAAGGCTAGAATGGAGAAGATGGAACTTCTCTTCCGCGCTCAAACCCCAACGCCATCTATTGCATCAACGTCGTCAGAACCGGCACCATCAACTTCACGCCAGCATCAACCTCCGGCCGGTGACCGTCCGGTATTGATGACTTCTCAACCTTTGACACCCTCTACTCCCCCTCAGGACCGAGGGGATCATAGAGATAAACATCGCCACCAGTATCGAAAGTCTTGGACCATCGAGGGATCGAAATCATCGACCTCGCCATCGTCCGAGCCGCTGTCGAAGAAGCCCTGTCCAGAAAAGGTACCGACCTTTTCGGCAACCGGGTCACCGAGGCAACCCTCACCCGACAGGGTATCGGGAGCCACGACTCCGCCTTTAACAGTGGTCCCTCCGGCTATACCTCTGCCTTCTTCTTCTGTTCCGCAGCCGGGGCTGCTTGCTCCAGGTCTCCGAGAAGAACTGGACCGGATGGTTCAGGAGGCCATCGACAAGGCGATGCATCGACTCCAGGTTCCTCTGGCACCGACACCGGTACCGATTGCAGAACCGACCACTGACCCGATTCCAGCAGCGTTGGCACTGCTTCTCTCGAGGATGGAAGCGCTTATGGCCGCTTTTCCATCGATAGACCCCGGGTCACCGATGGCTCCGGTGCCCTCCCCGCTTGCTTTGTCATCAGGAGGAGAAACACCGTTCTGCATCCCTCCATCGGGAGTTCTGCCGATGCCTCAGCTGTCAATGCAGATACGTCCATCTGGTGCCACCAATCCATCCATCGGTGCCGACGCATCCATCAGCACCACCGAGCCATCCATCGATGCCCTCGATGCCTGCACAAGTGCCTTCGATGCCCTCATTGGTGCCTCCTGTTATTCTTTCGAGTCCTTCGGAGCCTCGACCAGGACCTTCGGGAATCTCACCGCCCCGTCCTCCTCTAGTCCCTAGAGGAGCAGGTGCGGATCCCTACGACACCTGGACTGATGATTCTTCACCAGACACCGATGATTTGCCTTCACCACCTTCACCTACTGAAAGCAGAAAGCATTCTCTTCCAGAGGACCTTTCCTTTATAAATTTTGTGAAGGAGATGTCTGAATTGGTTCCCTTCCAATTACAGACTGAACAAGATGACAGGCATCAAATGATGGAGCTGTTACAATTCCTGGATGCTCCCAAGGAAATAACCTCCATCCCTATCTACCAGGTTCTTCTGGATTTCCTCAAAAAGAACTGGGAACATCCTGGCTCTGTGGCTCCAGTCCACAGGAAAGCTGACACCAACTATCTTGTTCAGTCAGCTCCAGGCTTTCGCAAAACTCAATTGGATCACCAATCTGTGGTTGTCGAATCTGCCCAGAAAAGAGCAAGGAGATCAAAACCTTACACTTCCTTTCCCCCAGGCAAGGACAGAAATTTCTAGATGCCATTGGTCGCCGTGTCTTCCAGGGATCAATGCTCATCTCCAGAATTGCCTCTTATCAGCTCTATATGACCCAATATAATAGGGTTTTATTTAAGCAGACACAAGACTTAACAGACTCCCTGCCTCAGCAATTTCAAGAGCAACTCCAAACCCTAGTAAACAAGGGTTTTGAGGCAGGCAAGCATGAGATCAGATCATCTTACGATATCTTTGACACTGCTACCAGGGTATCTGCAGCTGCTATCTCGGCAAGACGATGGGCCTGGCTCAAGTCTTCTGACCTTCGCCCTGAGGTACAAGACAGATTATCCGACCTGCCCTGTGTAGGAGATATTCTGTTTGGTGAGCAGATTCAACGAACGGTGGCAGAACTCAAGTACCATTGAGACCCTAAGACAGCTCTCTCTGATGCCTTCTGAGTACTCTTCAAAACATCCCTTCAGAAAGGACTCTAAGAAGTCATTCTGCCCGAAGAAGTCCTACCCGCCACCAACTAGAACCCGTTCTGCGAGACCATTTCAAAAAGCCCAGTCTCGTCAGACACGAAACAAAAACCACAAGCAGCTCCTCTGCCGGGCCCCGCTTCCGGTTTTTGACTCCTGCATAGAGAGCAGCAGCCAGCTTCCATTGCCCTACATACCAGTGGGAGGTCGATTGTGCCATTGCAACATAAGTTGGCACTCTGTCACCTCAGACCAGTGGATCCTAGCGATAATTGCTCAAGGTTATCGTCTGAACTTTCTCTTCATTGCAACAGACTCCCCACCTCTACCGACGTGGAGAACATCCAATCACTCCATCCTTCTGGAACAGGAGGTCTCCCTCCTCCTCCAGTCCAAGGCAATAGAACCAGTGCCCTATTCCCAGCAAGGCCTAGGGTTCTATTCCCGGTACTTTCTAATCCCTAAAAAATCGGGAGGCGGTCATCCAATTCTGCATCTACGTGCCCTCAACAAGTACCTCCAGCAAGAGAAGTTCAAAATGGTAACCTTGGGCTCTCTTCTTCCTCTTCTACAAAGAGGAGACTGGCTCTGCTCTCTAGACCTCCAGGACGCATACACTCATATCGAGTTAATTCCATCTCATCTGCAAATACCTGAGGTTTCTAGTAGGCCCCAAGCACTATCAGTACCGAGTGCTTCCATTCGGCCTCGCGTCTGCACCACGAGTCTTTACAAAATGCCTCATCGTAGTTGCAGCCTTCCTCAGGACTCAAGGTGTTCACGTCTACCCCTATCTAGACAATTGGTTAATCAGGGCTCCCACTCAGCAAGCTGCTCTGTCGTCCCTACATCTTACTTTACACACTCTAATTTCACTCGGATTTCTCGTCAACTATGACAAATCCTACTTAGTCCCATCTCAAACCTTATCATTCATTGGGGCAGACTTGGACACCTTACAGGCAAAGGCTTTTCTGCCTCGACAGCGAGCTCTCACTCTCATGTCTCTTGCACACCAGCTGCAGTCTCAGCACTCCACGATTGCACACCATTTTCTCATCCTCCTGGGACTCATGGCGAGCAGTCAGATATGCTCTCAGGGTATTTCAGGATCGCCTCTCCAATCATGTCATCCTGATCCAGACGGACAACCAGGTGGCCATGTGGTACATCAACAAACAGGTAGGGACGGGCTCCTACCTTCTGTGTCAGGAAGCTGCGCAGATATGGGCGGAGGCCCTCTCCCACTCGATGTACCTCAGGGCCACCTACTTACCGGGAGTGGACAATGTGCTGGCAGACAAGTTGAGTCGCACCTTTCAACCGCACGAGTGGTCTATCAACCCCTCAGTAGCGAACTCTATCTTCCAACAATGGGGTTATCCTCAAATAGACTTCTTTGCGTCACCTCAAAATCGCAAAGTAGACAACTTCTGCGCTCTCACTCGCAGCCAATGCTATCAGCCACGAGACGCGTTCTCCCTATCATGGGCAACCTGTCTCCTATATGCATTCCCTCCACTTCCACTTCTCTCGAAGACTCTCGTGAAGTTACGTCAGGACAAGGGAACCATGATCCTGATAGCACCCCACTGGCCGCGCCAAGTGTGGTTTCCAATACTTCAGGATCTTTTCATTCGCAGGCGCATTCCCCTGGGAAAGGACCCACTTCTAATCACTCAAAACGACGGGTGCCTACGCCCCAATCTTCAAGCCTTGTCCCTGACAGCATGGATGTTGAAAGGTTAATCCTTCAGCCACTTAACCTTTCTGAACTAGTTGCCCGTGTCCTGATTGCTTCACAGAAGCCTTCCACGAGGAAATCGTATTCTTACAAATGGACCAGGTTCATGTCATGGTGCTCTTCTCAATCCCTTGACCCCTTTACCTGTCCAATCACGAAGTTTCTAGACTATCTCTGGCACTTGTCAGTCAGGTCTAAAAACGTCCTCCATCAGGATGCATGTCAGTGCAGTATCCGCCTTCCATAAAGGTGTCGGGGATGATCCCATATCAGTACAACCCCTGTAACACGTTTTTTGAAAGGTTTGCTTCACCTCATGCCTCCTCTTTGTCCTCCGGCCCCTTCTTGGGACCTCAACCTAGTTTTGAGTTGGCTCATGAAACCACCATTTGAGCCTCTTCAATCCTGGACCTTCAATATCTCTCGTGGAAAGTGATTTTCTTTTGGCAATCACTTCCGCTCGCAGAGTTAATGAATTACAGGCTCTAGTTACCTATCCGCCTTACACTAAACTTCTGCAGGACCGGGCAGTACTCCGCACTCATCCTAAATTCTTACCCAAGGTAGTTTCGGATTTTCATCTAAGTCAATCCATCATATTACCTACTTTTTTTCCCTGGCCCCATTCCAACCCAGGAGAGCAGGCTCTGTATACCCTTGACTGTAAACGTGCTCTAGCGTTTTACCTAGACCGTACAGCTGCCCACAGGGAAAGCACTCAATTGTTTGTCTCTTTCCATTCCACCAAATTAGGGCAACCTGTGGGTAAGCAGACTCTCTCCTCCTGGTTAGCAGACTGCATATCCTTTTGCTATCAGCAAGCAGGCATTCCACTTCAAGACTGTGTTAAAGCACACTCTGTGAGGGCCATGGCGACTTCAGTAGCATGCCTAAAATCGGTGCCGCTTCCTGACATTTGCAGGACTGCTACCTGGAGTTCTCTCCATACCTTCTTTTGGAGAAGCCAGACAATGCGTCGCCGCACAATATTTGCCTATGTCTGCCCCCCATCTTTGTCAGAGGAACAACAAATAAGGAGTGAAAATTTTGTAAAATTTGGCAGTAAAATCCATCCAATCCCGATGCTTTTTTAATAAGAATCCCGTGAGATTACTTTTCCCCGAACCATAGTTTTCAAACAATTCCAAAAAAATCATCGGTGATACTTCCTCCACATCATTAATGAGAAGCTACTCAGAAATCTCACCCTGAAGTTGTAAACAATATTTCTTGTCTAATAATAAAGTGTCATTTAATCTCCAGTAATGTTTCCCCTAGTCAATTTGTGAAAAAGAAAAGTCAATCCAGACAGGAGCATGGTCAGACCAAGTAATAGATCCAATATCTACTTTTCACTACCTGATTAACAACTGTTTTCTCTAGCCATGTACAATCTATACAAGAAAAAGAATTATAAGGTTTAGAGGAACAAGTGTAGTTTCCAACTTAGGGAATCATTGTCACCATACATCAATGAGATTCCAATTATTTAATAAATTTGTAAATTTGTTATATGAGATTGTAGGTGGAATCACTCATGCGCAGGGCCAGGCCCGGAATGGCCTGCAGGGCATTGAGCTGTGCCGGATCCATGGAGTTAGCAATCTGTTATTGTTTGTAAGGTTTTGGGTGGACCCTTGGGTTTAGGGTTCCTCAGGATGCTGGAACAGCAATTCCCTCTATGGCTGTGCTGTAGTGGAGGGAACTGAGATAGTGAGTACAGTGGAGCAAACACAGAGTTCTGGTATGGAGCCTTGTTGGTAAAGTTACTCACACAGCGGTTTCTCCCAGAAGGTGACACAGAAGCTGGAATAGAGGCAGGCCCTCGAGGAGCAAGTACCTGGTTCCAGGGAACAGCTCTGAGGAAATAAAGTTGGTTACTCACTGATGATGTAGGCAGCGGTTTCCTCCAAGCAGAAGCAATCGGCCTTTTTCCCAGTTCCCTCCCTTAATTGGAGTGGTCTGGGAGGGAACTTCCCTATCCCCCTGCCTACCCTTCCTTCCCTTTCTCCTCTCCACCCCTAACCCCTACTTAGCTACCCCAAATGTTTTTTTATTTTACTACTTACATCAAACCGTAAAGAATTTAAGAAAATGCTAAAGACATATTTATTTAAAGAAGTATACAACATACCACAAAACCAATAACACAATATACTGATAGATCTTTACTATGTCTAATTTAGCTGCTTATGTCTATTTTAACCTTCATATGTAAATTTCTTATGCTTTATTTTTAACTTGTGTATGTAAATTTGTAAACCGCCTAGACGGACATGCAAATGTCTTATTGTTTGCGGTATATAAACATTTTTAAATAAATAAATAAATACTGCTCTTCCGGAGCAGAAGTATTTTCCACATGCTGGCTGGCTGCTAATGGCCGCTGCCCCAGTCGGCCTCCATCTCGCCCCTCCCCTCCCTGCCCCTCCCTGCCCCTGGCCCACCCCTTTTTCAGGGCCTGGCACTTCGGCGTATAATGGGCCCTTTGTAAAATGCACGCAATACGCAAGGCCCGGCCACAAACGTGACCCCTGTTTTTTACGCACGGCAGGCTTTTAAAATTTAGCAGATTGGGTGGTTAGTATCATTAAATCTCTTTAGTCCTTATTAAGAGGGCTTGATACATATGAGAAACCGCCATTATTTGCATATAAAAGTGGTAGACATTTAAGGGATGAATTAGTTTCTTCTTTTTTACCTTAGTCTGATAATTTGGAAGATGTGGGGTTTAATGGACATTGACCTTGGGAGGCTGTAGTGTATGTGGTTTGTCTTTGACTATTCCAGTTCTCCAACATCCGCAAACATTCTGAGTTTTTAAGTTCCGATTATCTTTGACCAGCCAGTCAAAGAATTTAATATTACGTTCGTAAAACCTCTCATAGTGTTACAGTTTTGGCTGCAGTGCAACCGCCTCACCACCAGGGGTCCCTCTAGTGCTGGCTGTCCTGACAGGCCCAGGCCATCTCCCCTGTCCACTCTATGTTCTGGGTTGGCCCTTATAACCCTGCCTGACAGTTCCCTCGGGGCTTCGGCATCGAGCTCACCTGGGCTCCCTGCTCTAGCCTTGCGCGGCCTTCGGGCCTTTCCTTGCCCTGCGCGGCCTTCGGGCCTTTCCTTGCCTTGCGCGGCCTTCGGGCCTTCTTCCTCGCTTTTCTTACCTGGCCTACGGGCCTTCTGACCTGCCTGCTCTGCTTACGGTGTGTGGCCTACGGGCCTTCTGTGTATGTGTGGCCTACGGGCCTTCTGACCTGCCTGCTCTGCTTACGGTGTGTGGCCTACGGGCCTTCTGTGTGTGTGTGTGTGTGGCCTACGGGCCTTCTGACCTGCCTTGCCCTGACTACGGTGTGTGGCCTACGGGCCTTCCGTGTGTATGTGTGGCCTACGGGCCTTCTGACCTGCCTGCTCTGCTTACGGTGGGTGGCCTACGGGCCTTCTGTGTATGTGTGGCCTACGGGCCTTCTGACCTGCCTGCTCTGCTTACGGTGTGTGGCCTACGGGCCTTCTGTGTGTGTGTGTGTGGCCTACGGGCCTTCTGACCTGCCTTGCCCTGACTAGGGTGTGTGGCCTACGGGCCTTCCGTGTGTATGTGTGGCCTACGGGCCTTCTGACCTGCCTGCTCTGCTTTCGGTGTGTGGCCTACGGGCCTTCTGTGTGTGTGTGTGTGGCCTACGGGCCTTCTGACCTGCCTTGCCCTGCTTACGGTGTGTGGCCTACGGGTCTTCTGTGTGTGTGTGGCCTACGGGCCTTCTCTGCCTTGCCTTGCTTACTGTGTGTGGCCTACGGGCCTTCTGTGTGTGTGTGGCCTACGGGCCTTCTGACCTGCCTTGCCCTGACCCAGCCTGAACCCAGACACTGCTACTTGCCGCCTGCCCTGACCCAGCCTAGACCCAGACACTGCTACTTGCCGCCTGCCCTGACCCAGCCTGAACCCAGACACTGCTACTTGCCGCCTGCCCTGACCCAGCCTGAACCCAGACACTGCTACTTGCCGCCTGCCCTGACCCAGCCTGAACCGAGACACTGCTACTTGCTGCCTGCCCTGACCCAGCCTGGAACCAGACACTGTTTCTAGCCATTCCTGTCTCTCTCCACCTGGAGCCACCCTGCTGGGTGGTGTTCACGACTCCTGACCGGAGCCCAAGCGTAACACATAGTTTAAAAACTCGGATCAGTGAGCACCATAGGAACTTAAGAAATGAGCATATTGAGGCCCCTTTGGTTCAACATCGGGTTGAAGCTGGACGTGATTATTCAGATTTAAGCTTTTTTGCCTTATAATAGTTACGGCTACATCCAAGGGGAGGAGATTCATCACTGCATTTGGTTAAGATAGAGCAAAGGTGCATTCACCAGCTGAATTCAGTAATGTCTGATGGATTAAATCAGAGGATTGATTGGGATTTTTTTTTATGAATAGTTAGGTTCAGGTCTTTCTCTGATTCTTTGTATTTTTAGAAAGAATGGTTAACTTGGTATTTCCCCTGAAAAAAGGAGGGTAAACTGTTATTGGCTGCCAGGTATATTTGGAAGATGTTAGTCTTATAAGCATGATTGGATAGGCTGAGCCACGAAGTAATGGCTAGTGAGAATTTGAAGAAATGAAAGATTTAGATTTGGAGTTAACGATGGCATTGATAAGTGTTATTCTTTATCATTTGTAAATGGGTTTGTTTCGCATTAAACTTATTAATTGGGGTTGTTTTGTTTGGTTTTAGTATGTTTTTGCTTTTTGGTGAAGGCTTGAATTAAAGTGGATACAAGCTGTATTGCATTTCATTGTGTGTTCTGTTGGGCGACATGCCTTAAATTTAGGTAGGTTTGTATATATACATAAGAAAATGCCATATTGGGTCAGACCAAGGGTCCATCAAGCCCAGTATCCTGTTTCCAAGAGTGGCCAATCCAGGCCATAAGAACCTGGCAAGTACCCAAAAACTAAGTCCATTCCATGTTACCATTGCTAATGGCAGTAGCTATTCTCTAAATGAACTTAATAGCAGGTAATGGACTTCTCCTTCAAGAACTTATCCAATCCTTTTTTAAACACCGCTATACTAACTGCACTAACCACATCCTCTGGCAACAAATTCCAGAGTTTAATTGTGCACTGAGTAAAAAAGAACTTTCTCCGATTAGTTTTAAATGTGCCCCATACTAACTTCATGAAGTGCCCCCTAGTCTTTCTATTATCTGAAAGAGTAAATAACCGATTCACATCTACCCATTCTAGACCTCTCATGATTTTAAACATCTCTATCATATCCCCCCATAGCCGTCTCTTCTCCAAGCTGAAAAGTCCTAACCTCTTTAGTCTTTCCTCATAGGGGAGCTGTTCCATTCCCCTTATCATTTTGGTAGCCCTTCTCTGTACCTTCTCCATCGCAATTATATCTTTTTTGAGATGCGGCGACCAGAATTGTACACAGTATTCAAGGTGCGGTCTCACTATGGAGCGATACAGAGGCATTATGACATTTTCCGTTTTATTCACCATTCCCTTTCTAATAATTCCCAACATTCTGTTTGCTTTTTTGACTGCCGCAGCACACTGAACCGACGATTTCAATGTGTTATCCACTATGACGCCTAGATCTTTCTTGGGTTGTAGCAGTACCTAATATGGAACCCAACATTGTGTAATTATAGCATGGGTTATTTTTCCCTATATGCATCACCTTCACTTATCCACATTAAATTTCATTTGCCATTTGGATGCCCAATTTTCCAGTCTCACAAGGTCTTCCTGCAATTTATCTCAAGAAGATTGTGATTTAACTACTCTGAACAATTTTGTCTCATCTGCAAATTTGATTATCTCACTCGTCATATTTCTTTCCAGATCATTTATAAATAAATTGAAAAGTAAGGGTCCCAATACAGATCCCTGAGGCACTCCAATGTCCACTCCCTTCCACTGAGAAAATTGTCCATTTAATCCTACTCTCTGTTTCCTGTCTTTTAGCCAGTTTGCAATCCACGAAAGGACATCGCCAACTATCCCATGACTTTTTACTTTTCCTAGAAGCCTCTCAGGAGGAACTTTGTCAAACACCTTCTGAAAATCCAAGTATACTACATCTACCGGTTCACCTTTATCCACATGTTTATTAACTCCTTCAAAAAAGTGAAGCAGATTTGTGAGGCAAGACTTTCCTTGGGTAAAGCCATGCTGACTTTGTTCCATTAAACCATGTCTTTCTATATGTTCTGTGATTTTGATGTTTAGAACACTTTCCACTATTTTTCCTGGCACTGAAGTCAGGCTAACCGGTCTGTAGTTTCCCGGATCACCCCTGGAGCCCTTTTTAAATATTGGGGTTACATTTGCTATCCTCAAGTCTTCAGGTACAATGGATGATTTTAATGATAGGTTACAAATTTTTACTAATAGGTCTGAAATTTCATTTTTTAGTTCCTTCAGAACTCTGGGGTGTATACCATCCGGTCCAGGTGATTTACTACTCTTCAGTTTGTCAATCAGGTCTACCACATCTTCTAGGTTCACCGTGATTTGATTCAGTCCAGCTGAATCATTACCCATGAAAACCTTCTCCATTACGGGTACCTCCCCAACATCCTCTTCAGTAAACACCGAAGCAAAGAAATCTTTTAATCTTTCTGCGATGGCCTTATCTTCTCTAAGTGCCCCTTTAACCCCTCGATTATCTAGTGGTCCAACTGACTCCCTCAAAGGCTTTCTGCTTCGGATATATTTTAAAAAGTTTTTACTGTGAGTTTTTGCCTCTACAGCCAACTTCTTTTCAAATTCTCTCTTAGCCTGTCTTATCAATGTCTTACATTTAACTTGCCAATGTTTATGCTTTATCCTATTTTCTTCTGTTGGATCCTTCTTCCAATTTTAATGAAGATCTTTTGGCTAAAATATAGCTTCTTTCACCTCCCCTTTTAACCATGCCGGTAATCGTTTTGCCTTCTTTCCACCTTTCTTAATGTGTGGAATACATCTGGACTGGGCTTCTAGAATGGTATTTTTTAACAATGACCACGCCTCTTGGACATTTTTTACTTTTGTAGCTGCTCCTTTCAGTTTTTTTCTAACAATTTTTCTCATTTTATCAAAGTTTCCCTTTTGAAAGTTTAGCACGAGAGCCGTGGATTTGCACACTGTTCCTCTTCCAGTCATTAAATCAAATTTGATGATATTATGATCACTATTGCCAAGCGGCCCCACCACCGTTACCTCTCTCACCAAGTCCTGTGCTCCACTGAGAATTAGATCTAAAATTGCTCCCTCTCTCATCTGTTCCTGAACCAATTGCTCCATAAAGCTATCACTTATTCCATCCAGGAACGTTATCTCTCTAGCGCAGGGGTGGGCAAGTCCGGTCCTCGAGGGCTGTCCAGTCGGGTTTTCAGGATACCCCTAATGAATATGCATGAAATAGATTTGCATACAACTGAGGCAGTGTGTATGCAGGTCTCTCTCATGAATATTCATTAAGGATATCCTGAAAACCTGACTGGTTTGCAGCCCTCGAGGACCGGAATTGCCCACCCCTGCTCTAGCGTGTCCCGATGATACATTTACCCAGTCAATATTGGGGTAATTGAAGTCTCCCATTATTACTGCACTACCAATTTGGTTAGCTTCCCTAATTTCTCTTAGCATTTCACTATCCGTCTCACCATCTTGACCAGGTGAACGGTAGTATACCCCTATCACTGTAGTCTTCCCTGACACACAAGGGATTTCTACCCATAAAGATTCAATTTTGTATTTAGTCTCATGCAGGATGTTTATCCTGTTGGACTCTATGCCATCCCGGACATAAAGCGCCACACCTCCTCCCGACTGCTCCTCTCTGTCATTGCGATATAATTTGAACTCCGGTATAGGACTGTCCCATTGGTTATCCTCTTTCCACCAGGTCTCTGAGATGCCAATTAAGTCTATGTCATTTACTGCTATACATTCTAATTCTCCCATCTTACTTCTTAGACTTCTGGCATTAGCATACAAACATTTCAAAGTTTGTTTTTTGTTTGTATTTTCATTCTGCTTTTTAATTGATAGGGATAAGTTAGGATTTTTTAGGTCAGGTGAGTTTTTAGTTACAGGCACTTGGACTACTTTTCTTATTATTGGAACCTCACTGTCGGGATGCCCTAATTCTAATGCATCATTAGTATCCTTTAAAGATACCTCTCTCCGAACCATGCGCTGCTGAGCGACTGTCGGCTTTCCCCTTTGTTCTAGTGGGGGTGCCATATAGAAATATGTTACGATGCATTCTTAAGGATATAATTCAGGTTTCTGATGCTGATTGTTTCATACATCAAATGTGTTGATATTATATTTCGTACTTAGGATTAAAATCTGGTGAGTCCTTCATGGGGATTTGTTTAGGGAGTTTTTGCATAGTATGATGTTTATAAATAATGATTTCTTGGATATATTTGCCCTTTTAGTTCCCCTTGAAGAAGCCTCATTTCAAGGTGAAACTCGGGCCCTAGTCAGGATTGGAGAGTTTGGAGACGTAACGGTTTTGAAGACCTTTTTCGAATGTGCAGTTGAAGGGTTCGGATATGTCTCGGTTTTAAAGACGTCACATATGCTGGTTGAATGCTGGGATCAGGATCTGAGATGTTATTTCTTGAGTGCTGGATTCTTTGGCATCAGTTGAAAAGCTTGTGGGATATGTGGGGAGATTTTATAAGGTAAATGAAATTGATATATAAAAATATTTGAAAGATTTTGCAGTGCTCATCCACAAGCTGCTGAATAATGGATCTCTTCTCCATCACCAGGGACTTCTAGAGGTACCTTGTGTTTTGCTCATCTTGTTCAAACACATGAGCCTGCATTCTCGGCCTCAAATGTTAAACTTTATTATTCAGGGAAGTCTTTGACTTAAATGGACTGCTGGAAGTACTGAAATTCATTTCTTCTCTGTCCCCTTTTCCATGCTGTGGTTGACAAATTTATTGTCACAATAGTCTCACTCTCCTCTATGATACTATCTTATCTTTTGTGAATGTGTAGTCAGGCCTTTCTATGTTTTTTATAAGAACATAAGAAATTGCCATACTGGGTCAGACCAAGGGTCCATCAAGCCCAGCATCCTGTTTCCAACAGTGGCCAATCCAGGCCACAAGAACCTGGCAAGTACCCAAACACTAAGAAGATCCCATGCTACTGATGCAATTAATAGCAGTGGCTATTCCCTAAGTAAACTTGATTAATAGCAGGTAATGGACTTCTCCTCCAAGAACTTATCCAGCTACACTAACTGCACTAACCACATCCTCTGGCAACAAATTCCAGAGCTTTATTGTGCGTTGTGTGAAAAAGAATTTTCTCCGATTAGTCTTAAATGTGCCCCATGCTAACTTCATGGAATGCCCCCTAGTCCTTCTATTATTCGAAAGTGTAAATAACCGAGTCACATCTACTCGTTCAAGACCTCTCATGATACATTTTATATTGGTCTGTATTTCAAGGAGTTCATTTGTAGCTGCCCTGAATTTTGAAAGGTGCAAGATCTAAATCTTTAATATAAATAAATAAAAGACTGAGCTGGAAAAGCTCTGTATTCTCCTTGGGGAAAGAGGCGACACCAGGCCAGAAACGTTTATTTATTTTCAGCATTTGAAAGCAGGGTATTTGTCCCCAGAGGGCTCACAATTCAGGTTTGTAGCTGAGGGTTGAAGTGACTTGCCCAAGGTGACAGAGCGACAGTGGGATTTAAACCCTGGTTTCCTGGTTCACAGCCACTGCTCTGACCACTAGGATCCTCCAGAACTCTGAACAGAGAGAAGTCAAATATCAACAGGCCTCGGGAATTATCGTTATTTGTATTCTGTATTGTGTAATTCTTTCTTTGGCACTTTAAGAAGCAACAACATTTCTTGAATCTGAAGGAATCCTAGAAAGAGAGGAGAGAAAAAGCAGAAGGAAGCGTTGGTAGGCCTCAGATAACAGGGCCTGGAGTTAGGAAAAGATCTTGCAGGGATTGCAGTGGAAACGGCAGAAAATGTGTGAAAAGAAGAAATGTAGATGGAACAGGGGCCATTGGAGGGAAGAGAACTTAAGGAGGCTGAGATGAGGGCTCAGAGAAATGGTGGCGGGAGCAGGGCTGTGATGACGTCAAGGTTGGGTAGGGGGAGTTGTGGTGAGCAATATTTCCTCAGGCTTTTTTCTGGGGGAGTCCTCACAGGGTGCGCTTTCTACCACAACACTGCCACAGGGACTCTCGCTTTCTCTTTATCACCATCTGTGCTTTTCTCACATCTTTCAGCTCTCTGTGAGCTGAGAAGCGAAAGATGGAGCGAGCAAGGGAGAATGGAGGAGAAAGATAACGACTGGGTCCCTGGTGGCATATGATAGGAGACCATCTCTTACACCCTCAAGCAGTGCGGACATTGACTGTGCCAGTAACATTGGGCTCCATGGAGACGCTAGTTTCAGTGAGCTGTGCGTGCTCTCCTGTCAGACAGATCTTTAGTGAATCGTCTGGGCCTCCCTAACTTATGTCCATGTGTGCTTTAGTCTAGCTTGCTGGCCAGAACCGGAGGGCTTGACCAGAAGGTGGAGTGGAATTGGTAAGAGTGCTTCCATTAGCACTTTCCTTGCTTATATTTGTGTCTTGTTGCATGCTCTTTTCTTTCTTTGTCTGGATATCTGCTTAGGAGCCTCTCCTACTCTGTCTGCACATGTTTATTTCATACTGTATTGCACATCAGCATTGTCCCTTTGATTCTCTCTCCCATCACTTCCTCCTTCTCACCAGCAGGAGGAGAGCAACGCTTCTTACGTGTGGCTGTGGGTGGTGGGTCCTGCAACTCTCTGGGGCCTTGTGTAGTTCAGATCGAAGCTGTCAGGGGAGTAGGCAGATACAGTAAGAAGGAGAGAGGACAGTGCCATTGTGGGGATGAGAGGAGGAGTTGGGGAGCTGCCTGCACAGGTAGATTTCCCCGGGCCTTACCATCACCTTTGGATCATCCCTGTTGCAAATATAGGTCTCTCTGCCTTATTTTGGTGTATCTGCCATTGTCTCGGCCAGGCTGTTCTCTGTCTGCCTGCTTACATTTCACCCAGTGTCTCCAGCCCCATGTCTATCTGTGCACGTGCCTCCCACCATAGCTCCTTCTCACTGTGTCTGCGTGTGCCTCCCCTTCCTCTCTCCTGCCGGTGCCCACACATCTCTTCCCCTGTCCTCTGTCCTGGGCCCCCAGTCACTTCTTCCCTTGATGCTCTGTTCTCCTCTCACAGATTACAATACCACTTTTATGCTGTTGACTCCCAGATCCTCCTCTCTATGCCAGAAATTTCACTACAAATCCAGTCTGACATCACCACCTGGATGTCCTGATGCCACCTTAAACTTAAAATGTTCCCTCCCCTCCTCTCAACCTGCTTCCCCTCGTCCCTCTTTTCTGTCTGTGGTAGGCGCACTCATCCTTCCAGTTCTCTTGGCCCATAACTTGGGGTCATCTTTGCCTTTCTCTCCTTCTCTACCCGCATGCAAAACACTGCTAAAGTGTTTAACTATAACATTGCTAAAATTCATCCCTTCCTTTTTGAACATTCATTCTCTTATCACCTCCTGCGTAGACTACTGCAGTTTGCTCTTCATAGGTCTCCCGCTAAATCCTCTTTCTTCACTAAAATCTATTCACAGTTCAGCTGCATGACTTATCTTTCTTCAGTGCTCTTCTCAAGTCGCTGCACTGCTCACTCTCATCTTCAGCATACAATTCAAGCTTCTCTCACTCGCTGATAACGTCATTTACTCTGCAGATCCTTATTACATATTTCTTTCTCTCTTTGTGAACTCGGTTTGTTGGGCAAGTCGCTCTTCTCTGTGCTCTTCTCTCCACTGTCAGTGCCTGAGTCTGCACTTTCCATCTTGCTGTGTAATATGTCTGCACTAGACTTTCTGAATTGGAACCAGACCTTTACCAGACAGTTATAAACCCTGAAGTTGGCACATCACAAGAAGACATCCGGACAACTAACAGCAAATGCAGAATTCAGGAAAGTACCATTACCCTCCTCCTAAACAGATGATGATGCCTGCCAACCAAGGACTGACAGTGACCCCATTGGGATACGTAGGATATTCCTGCTATCCAGTCTGACCAGTCAAGGAATTTCAGCAAGCCAGTCATCTCCATTTAGGTGTCAAGGACTTGCTGACCCAGCAACATGAGCCATGCTAGTGTGACCTGCCCTAATTGGGCCGTACAAAAGCCCCAGCACAGGTGCTCCAGCAAAAAGATTTCAACAGGATGTGCTAGAGCAGAAGATGCCGGAGGGACGCGCTAAAAACAATCCGTTTCTCATGGACTTCTAAGTGGAGCAGCTTCAAGTGATATAAATCCTAGATGGGAGTTAGATATTCATGCAGAAGGATTCATAACCAGCCACACAGATTAAGCAGAGCTTTGTTACTCACATCCTGGCATGAATTCCTGCTGTGTCCTAGTTGGGTTGTACTTGGTGAAAGAGCCCGGGAATGTAGGAAGTAATTCCATAAGAGTTACCCTTTGCTAATTGGGAGTTTGGAAGTGGAAGAAGTACTCCAAAATGAGTTACCCTATGCACACCTGTTTCCTACTCCCAATAGCATATCTACATGTGTGCACACATCTCTCCCCTCCTCTTTGTGTGTGTGTGGGGGGGGGGGGGGGAGTCTCTCTCCTATATGTATGTGCATGGGTATCGCCTTCTCCCCCAAATCTGTACGTGAAGTTTCCCCCTCTCCCTCAACGTGTACATGGACTTCTCTCTTGTATCTGGGGCCCAGTGTCTCTCACTCTGTTTTACTGTGCGTGCCCTCCTTGTTATATGTGCATGACCTGTAGCTCTTCTCTCCGCATGGGCAGGTATGATGTACTGTCACCAGGGGAGATGCAGAGACTATCATTCACACGCCTTTTCTATCTCCAGCCTAGATATGCAGGTCAGTAACCTCATTCTAGCTGTGCAATATGTCCTTATTTCATCAAGTGTAATGAGTTATAAATACGTTGACATCCGAAGTTCTTTGTATGCAGAGCATTTGTAGAGAAGACCATAAGTGCAGGGAGATAGGATTGTGCTGGGAAGGAGAGGCAGGATGGAGCTGGAGATGGGCTGCATGGAGTGACCCAGGGAGAAGACGGGATAGTGCTGGGGGAAGGGTTGGAACGAGGGGATCAGGGTGGAAAGCAGATAGTGTTGGCAGAGGAGAGATGGGAGTGAGGACGGAGGTGTTGGGGGAAGAGTTGGAGTGCAAGGATGAGATCAAGTGAGAGAGAGGGTGATGCTGATGGAGAAGAAAAGGGGGAGTCAGGAGAGAATCAGGGAGGAGACAATGGTGATGGGAAAGAGGAGAAAAGATGGTACTAGGGGTTGGGGTGGAAAGAGGATGATGCTGGGAGAGGGTTGTGGGGGTGCGAGTGATCAGAAGATTAGGACAGATGATGCTGAGGGAGGGTTGGAAGTATGAGAAGAGAATCAGAGTAGAAAGGATGTGTGAGGAGAGTATGCTGCTAGGATGAGGAGGGGATTTATTATCATGTGATGAGGATGGTGCCATGGGAGTGGAGGGAGGGGTGTGAGGGAATCAGAAATGAGACGATGGTGCTAGTGGATGGGAATAGGGATGGGTTGGGGATGTGGAGAGGATTTTATCATCAAGTTGGAGAGTGAATGAGCTTTGGGGGTCTGAAGAGGGGTCAGGGTGGAGAGAGGATGGGTGGTATTTAGGGGAAGGAAAATGCATGATGGTCAAGGAGAGGAGGTTGGTGTAGAAGTTGCAGGTCAAGGCTGGAGGGAGGTGTTTGAGTTGTGCTAGGTTGAGGGCCTTTCAGATGATGATGAGACATGGAAAGACATGCATGATCAGCAGAGGAGATTCGGTAAGGACCAGTCAGGGTTTACGATGTAGATGCTACTGTCTGAATTCTTTTTGAATAGCACCAGTTACAACACTGTCCTGGGTTTTCACAGGGAGACATTTAGAGGGTTTTCCTCATCTCTTAAGAAAAACAACCCCAAACCCCATTCAGACAGCAACATCCACACTGTAAACCCCAAGTGATCTTGCCAGGGCTTAATGACGAATCTTCCCTGCAGAACAAGGCTTGGCACAGGAGATGGTTTATGGGTTCTTGACACAGTGCATAGTTTTGGGGATCTGTTCTGGATAAATCCCCTAGAACCTTCTGGACTAATTGAGATCCATCCTTAGGATGGCTCTGAGATTGAAGATACAAACACTGAAGCTTGATCTCTGATCAAACGAGATTTACTTTTATCCTTGATTTTGATGACCATTCACTGATTCTCATCTTTTAAGAAGTTTAGGTTTATTTTACTTCAATTCCCTTGAAGCAGGCATGTGTGCAGAAGTCTGGAACATGTTCCTTCCTTAGTGTATTAATTGTATTGGATTTTAGTGTTTCATATGTATTAAATATTTTTGCAATATGAATTGCACCTCTGTGATTCAGACACTTATATATACTTTATTCCTCTGAAATTTCTGTCACTTTTTCTCTCTTGTAAGACATATGAGATGGTGCAGTGAAAGTGGGGCGGGTAGGAGGGGGTTCAGTACCGCTGAGGTAGAGAGGGCAGTGGTGGCAATACTGCCAGTGTGGGGTGTGTGGGGGGTAATATCTGCTGACAGATTGATGGTAATTTTTGTAATTTTAAACCTGTCCTTGCAGTACTGGATGAGATAACCAGTGCACTGACAGAGGAGGTAGAGAGTGAGCTATATCGTGCCTGCAAGCAACTGGGGATGACGCTCATCAGTGTGGGACATCGCAGCAGCCTGGAAAAGGTGGGACAGAACAGTGACCCCTACCCATCCAAGAAATCTCCCAGCATCATGGACCACACCCTACCCTACAGCACTATGAGGCAGGGACCTCCCTTCCCCAGTGTACCATGAGGCACAGACCCCCTGCACCAAGGAGAACTGACTGCACAGAGTCATTGAGTTTGATTTTGTTTCCTTAGTTTTTCATCCGGCCACAGATGAGTCTACCAGTGACTTTGAAAGATATGTGTCATGCCTTGGAGTATTGCATAATGTTCTGGGTGGTGTTGATGCATGACCATGACCCCTAGGGGGCACTGGTCCTGACTGGAGCTCATGGAGAAGCACTTTGGGCTCTGTGAGTTTGGCCCATCAACACTGGCACCAAGGGACCCAGGAGCTGCACTGGTTGCTGGTGATGCATTGACATTGTGGGAGGGCATTGATCCACCGTGACCTTGAGCATTGGAAAGGACTGCCGGAACAAACCACTGTCTTGATTCTTCCCAAATGAAGAAAGCAAAGGGTTTGGTCTCTGGCTTCAGCATCAAGGAGTTCTGAGCACAGTGAAGGTGAAAAAGCATTGGCATCAGTCTCTGTTAATGCACGATGCCGGGATATTTTGGCTGCAGCTGTGAATCCCCTGAAGGGTTCCCAAAGAGAGGAGAGCTCATCCTCGATGCATTCCCAGGAACTGGATCCAAGGGTCTAGGAATCTGCCATTAATACACCTCTGGCTTCCCAGAAAGATGTGGACTCTCCTGCTTCCCAATCAGTGTTGACATTGGCAATCTTTGAGGCGGAGCTGGATAGGAAAATCCAGCATGCTTTGAAAAAGGGTTTGCAGAGCATTGGTGCCTCTACATCGAGAGCATCGGTGTTGATGCAGGGCGACATCCAACCACTGTTGGAGTCCTTACAGTTGCCTGGGAGCCTGCTACCAGCATCGGTTCTGATGTCAGTTCCTGGAGGGAAATTTATGTCCATGGCAGCTGCACTGATGATTTATTTTATTTAACACTTTTCTATACCGACCTTCATAGTAAAAACCATATCGGATCGGTTTACATCGAACAGGGTAATAACTGGAGTGACAACTAGAATAAATAAGCAAATGAAGTGGAAGAGGCCAAAGTTACATTCAAACAAGGGGTATGAACTTGGAAGCTTAATCAGCTGGAAAGAGAGGTTAAAGCCGGTGATAAGAATATAATATAATACAGTAGAGAGAAAAAAACCCCACAGGTTAAATCATCATGTGCTTTGAAGTATCAGAGTCCATCAGGGGGAAGCTTAAGCACAGAAGTTCCTGGCCCCAACAAACAAGTGCTACCCTGTCTGAGGGCTTCTTTGTAGGAAGGGCAGCATCTGGGTCTTCTTCCCAGGCGTTCTAGTTGGGGTCTGACTCAGATCTGGAAATGTCTCTTTAACATCCAATGCTTCCTCTGACTCCTGACCCCTCCTAAGGACCTTTCCTTTGTTGGTTTTGTGCAGAGAAAGGCTGAAGCCATTCCATTTCCTTTACTGAAGAAGGATTGAAACAGAAACAAAGTGCCGTACATCCTCCAGTTCCTGAAGCCTTCTAAGGAGATTGTGACGGTCCCAGTTCACAAAAACATTCAGGAGGTACAGATGAGGATGTGAGAGAATCCTCTTTCTGTGGCTCCTGTGAATAAGGAGGATATGATCTAGCTCATCCAGAAGGCTCCCAGATTCAAAAAGAGGCATCTACTGCATCGATCTGTAGTGTTTGAATCTGCTCTCAGGAAGGCCAAGAAGACTAGAACTCATTCATTGATCCCCCCAGAGAAGGATTCCAGAATCCTAGATACTCTTGGGAGAAAGGTTTTCCAGGGAAAAATGCTCAATGCCTGCATTGCTTCTTGCATGCAGGATCTGCTGAAATAGATGTGGGAGGTAGCCAAGTAGGTTCCTTAGAAGCAGCATGACAACCTCCAGTCATTGGTGGATAAGGAGATGGCATGTGGAAAACATATGGTCCTGTTGACCTTTGATGTTTTCAAAATGACAAGAGTCTCTGCTCTGGGGATTGGCATCAACAGACTTGTCTGTGGGCCTCAGCTCTCTGATCTATAGTCCAGGAAAGAGTTGCTGACATGTCATATACTGGAGAGAGACTATTTGGAGATAGGGTAATGGAAGGGGTAGCACAGATCAGAGAATATTGTATGACACATTTATTTATTTATTTATTTATTTAAAATTTTTATATACCGGCATTCATGTTGCAAACACATCATGCCAGTTTACATATAACAGGGGTGTACAGTAAACAATTCAATAACCTATTTGTGTAGAAGGAAGCAGTTACAAATAACAAGGTAATAGAACTGGGAGGAGAGAAGAAAAGAAAGAGAATAACATTAGGTATAGGTATTTACATTAGTAATAACATTTTTACATGTGGAAGTGGTAGAATCTGGCTGAATAGAATTAATCGGTGTCCGGGAAAGCTTTTTTAAACAGCCAGGTCTTAAGTCTCTTCCTGAAGGTTGGGAGGCTGGGCTCCTGTCTAAGGTCCGGTGGGATGGAGTTCCATAGAAGGGGGCCGGCTGTTGAAAAGGCCCGATCTCTCAAGGTAATGTGTTTGGTAGTTTTGGCTGGGGGCACTTGAAGAGATCCTCTGAGTGTGTCTCTTGTTGGTCTGGAGGAGTTATAAATTTGGAATGGGACTTGTAAGTCGAGTGGGGTGTGTTGATGGATGGTTTTGTATATTATGGAAAGAGATTTGTAGAGGATTCTAAAGTGAACATCAGTATCTCTTCACAGCTACTCCAGAACCACCCTCCTTTAGTAGGAGATACTCAAGTAGGAGGTCAGGATGATACTTTTTCCAACCGAGGAGCTGTTATCTTCCACCGGACTCAACAAGGCTGCTGCCCTCAGCAAGGCAGCAGAGGGGCCCCTAAGTCACAGCCAGTGGATTGCAGAGAGCATAGCCCAGATCCTGGTACCCTTGCTGGAGGACCTTTCTGTTGGGGCAGGCTAAGGTTCTATGTGAATCATTGGCTCAGGGTAACTTCAGACTTGTGGGTCTTCGGCATAATATGAAAAGACTACAGATTACATCTATTGGCTGTTCCACCAAATCAGTCTACAGACCCCGCTTAAGGGAAACCCTCACATCAGGACATGGTATAGAAGAAGCTCTCCTCCTCCTTAGAGACCAATGTGGTCAAGTCTGTTCCACATAGGGAAAGAGGGTGGGGATTCAACTCCAAGTACTTCCTGATTCCAAAGAAAACAGGAGGACTCCGTCCCATCCTAGAGCCTTGAACAAATCTCGAAGAAAAAAAAAAAGAAGTTAAAGATAGTTTCCTGGGAAACTTAATTCCCTTTCTATCAAAAAAAAAAAAAAAAAAAAGAATTGGCTATGTTCTCTTGATCTCAAGGATGCTTACGCAAATAGATATTTCTAGGTCACAGAAAATATTTCAGATTTGTAGTAGGAGGCTGTAACCTCCAGTACTGCACCTGCCTTTTGTCTTGGCAACAGCCCCACAAGCCTTTACAAAATGTCTCACTATGGTGGCGACGGCACATCTATGCAAACTGGGAGTTTCTCCTTACCTGGACGATTGGCTGGTCATGTGTACATCTTAGGCGGGTGCCATAGAATCAATGGGCAGAACCATCCGGGTATTGTAGTTACTACCCCAAATTCCACCTGAGACTGTTATCTCAATTGCAGTTTATAGGAGCTTTGCTAGACATGACTCAGGCATGTCTAGCAAAGCTTCCTTCCTCAACCAGAGGGCTATCACATTAATATCTGCAGAAAGGATTCAAGTGATTCAGCAGGTATCAGCATGGGACAGGTTGAAGACGTTGGGCTTTATGGCCTCCATACTGCGTGTTACTCCCTTGGCATGTGTCTGTATGAGAAGAGCCCAATGGATTCTCAGATCACTGTAGATTCAAGCCACTCAGGATCTTTGATACAGCACTCACATCATTCATCTGCTCCAGGACTCCCTGGCCTGATGGTGAATTCATTCCAGTCTGTTCAGAGGTCTACTTTTCCAAATTTCACCAGTCCAAATTGTCCTGACCACAGATGCATCAAGCCTCGGGAAGGGAGCCCATATAGAGAGGCTCTGCACTCAAGTCCTTGGTCTGCTCAGGATAGCTTCTCAGATAAATTTCCTAGAGCTAAGGGCAGTTTGGTATACTCTGAAGGCCATCAGAGATCAGTTGGTCAACAAAGTGATCCAGGTCCAATCAGACAATTGAGTAGCAATGTATTACGTCAACAAGCAGGGAGACTCGCCAGAAGTGAGACTGCTATCTCAGGGGATGTCCACAGAGTCACATATCTGGCAAATGAGAATGTCCTTGTAGACAGATTGCGTCAAGTCCTGGAAGCCACAAATTGTGCTTGGAAGGGGCTAGCGAGTGTGGCAAACAAACCCAGAGTACATCTGCTTCTGTCTTCCCACAGCAGGAAGGGTCGCAAGGCAAACTAACCTCAGACTTTGTTGCCCCTGATTGAGGCATAAGAACATAAGAATTGCCCTGCTGGTTCACAGCAAGGTCCATCAAGTCCAGCATCCCATCTCCGACAGTGTCCATTCCAGGTTGCAAATATCTGGCAGATCCCACAAACTAGATCTAAGTCCTGTTGCTCATTCCCAGTGATAACATTTTCTTTAGTTTACTTGTATTCTTTTTTTTTATTTTTTATTTAACTTCTTTTACTATACCGACACTCAAGACCAGGTCTTATCGTACCGGTTTACATTAAAACATGGGGAAACCAATTAACGTATAAGTAGAAATGAGAAGTTACATTAAAACAGGGAGAGTAATAACAAGGATGTCGGAAGATAGGACAGAATTAAACAATAACAGAAATGGGAGATCAAGAATCAACCAATAAGTTAACAAAATTACAAACTATAAAATAACATAAAACAATAAATTAGTAATACAGAAACATGGATTATTAGGGACTTTTCCTCCAGGAATATGTTCAAATCTCTTTTAAAGCC
This sequence comes from Rhinatrema bivittatum, assembly GCF_901001135.1. Lineage (NCBI taxonomy): Eukaryota > Metazoa > Chordata > Amphibia > Gymnophiona > Rhinatrematidae > Rhinatrema > Rhinatrema bivittatum. The sequence continues at coordinate 85,795,945 of NC_042618.1, forward strand.
CATTGTGCTAGTCGCCTTAATCCCGTCCTCTGGCAACAGATTCTATATCTTGATAGTGCGCTGAGAAAAAAATACTTTCTATGATTTGTTTTTAATCTGCATGGAGTGTCCCCTTGTTTTAGTTTATTTGAAAGGATAAATGACCGTCCTTTATTTACCCGTTCCATCCCATTCATGATTTCTAAACTTCTGTCATGTCCCCTTTCAGCCTCTTTTCCAAGCTGGAAGAGCCCCCGTCTGCACAGCCTCTCATCAAAGGAGAGATGTTTCATCCCCTTTATCATATTTGTTGCACTTCTCTGCACCTTGTCTGTCTTGAGAAGGAGCAACCAGAGCTGCACACAATACTCAAGATGCAGGTGCACCACGAAGCGATATAGAGGCAATATGATACTTACCTTTATTCAACTTGCAGTGAAGGAAAACCAGCTATACCAAGTAGACAGTGTGAATCACATCCAATTCCCTCTATAAACCAATCCATATATTTCATCCTCCTCCCTTAACTCCCATCCCCATAAGCTATCATACAGATAATTAAAATGCATTTAACAGTTTCTAAGTAGGATGTCAATAGATACAATAAATATACAGAATATGTTTTCTGTTTTATTCTACATTAGAGATGTGCATTCGTTTTTGCCGAATTGGAAAATTGCAATGAAATTGTCCAATTCGGTATGTTTCAGGGAGCCCGAAAAAAAATCAGGATTTTCCCGTTTTTTCGCAAAAATTCGTTTTTCCGATTAGTGCGCACTAACGGGAGTCAGTGTGCGCTAACTCCTGCTAGCGCACACTAACAAAAAGTAACAAAATCTAAAGGTTTTTGTTAGCACGCACTAACTAAAAATCGATTTTTCGTGAAAAAAAGACCCGAACCGAAAAAAAACGACATTTTCCATGGCGTCCGAAAAACGAAGAACGACACAAACACAAAAAACGATGCACATCTCTATTCTATATTCCTTTTCAGATCATTCCTAACATTCTACAAGGACTCTATGTTCCTTTTCAGGACCTTGGAGAATCCAGCATCGTGTATCTGTAGTTGGGATTATTTTTTCCTATGTACATCACTTTGCACTTTTCTTCTAAATTTCATCTGCCATTCAGTCCATTCTCCAAGTCTCACAAGGTCCTTCCGCCTCACAATCCACTGCTGTTTTAACAAATTTGAATAATTTTGTCATCTGCAGATTTGATCACTTCACTTGTTCCTTTCCAGATCATTTATGATTGCTAAATAGTACAGGTCACAGTTATGATCCCTCTGGTGCTCTACTAATGGCCTTTCTCTATTTGGAAAACTGACATTTAGTCCTTCCCTCTGTTTCTGGCATTTTAATCAGTTACAAGTCCACAACAGGACGCTGCCACCTATCTCATGACTGTAATTTCCTAAGGAGTCTCTTATGGGAGACTTTGTCAAATGCCTTCTGAAAATCCAAATATATTATATCAACTGGCTCACCTTTATCTACAGGTTTATTTACACTTTCAAAAATCTTCAAAAATTTGGTAAGGCAAGACTTCCCCTTGCTAAAAGCATGTTGACGATTCCCCATTATAGCCAGGGATTTTTTATTTTAAGAATGACTTTTTTACTAATGTCACCGATGTCAGGCTCACTGGTCTATAGTTTCATGGATCACCTCTGGAACCCTTTTTAAAAATTGGCTTCACATTGACCACCTTCCAAATTGGCTGTTTTAAATGATAGGTTACAGAGGGTCTACTGTAAGCATATGCTCTGCTGCTGCTTGTTGCAAAGACTTTGTTGAAGCTGAGAGAGGACGGGAGGACCACGATTAAGAACATAAGAAATTGTCATGCTGGGTCAGACCAAGGGTCCATCAAGCCCAGCATCCTGTTTCCAACAGAGGCCAAACCAGGCCACAAGAACTTGGCAATTACCCAAATACTAAGAAGATCCCATGCTTCTGATGCAATTAATAGCAGTGGCTATTCCCTAAGTAAACTTGATTAATAGCCGTTAATGGACTTCTCCTCCAAGAACTTATCCAAACCTTTTTTAAACCCAGCTATACTAACTGCATTAACCACGTCCTCTGGCAACAAATTCCAGAGCTTAATTCTGTCTCATTTGGCTGAGACAGATTTGGTTCCTACTCCATAGAGCGATGTCCATAAGGGAACCAGTCAGCCTGGGGAATTCCATATCTCCCATCACTCAGGATCAAGTTGCACCTTTCCAGCATCAGGTCCCTGACTCTCACAGCCTGAATTTTGAGAGGGTAATTCTGCAGCCCTTGGATCTTTCAGAGGGATGTGTCTTGTGTTCTATTAGTTTTAAGAAAGGTATCCACAAGGAGTCCCTGTGGACTAAAATGCAGAGGTTTTGCTTGTGTTGTGAGCAAAAGGCCTTAGTTCCTTTCTCTTGAAATGCACAAAAGGTGCTTTATTGCCTTCTACATTTGTCCGAGTCAGGTCTCAAGACCAACTCAGTAATAGTTTGTCTCAATACAGTTGGCACTTATTACCAATATATAGAAGGTAGACCTTTCTCTTTAAAGCCTTTGGTTGTCCAATCCATGCAGGGCCTGCTTCGTTTGAAGCCTTCCATCATGCTTTCTGCTGTGTCTTGGGATCTGAGTGTGAAACTGATTTAGCTTGTGAAAACTCCCTGTGAGCCACTTCATTCCTGTAGCCTGAAGTACTTGACGTGGATGGTCATATTTTTGTTGGGGGTGACGACAGCTGCAAGATCAACAAAACTCAGGCTCTAGTAATTTATCCATCTTATAATAAGTTTTATCATGATAAGATGGATCTGCTCATCCATCCTAAATTTCTGCCTAAGATGTCAGAATTCCATCTTAATCAGTCAATCGTCCTTCTGCAATTCTTTCCCAGGCCACATTTCCACCAAGGTGAACTGCACAGTTTGGACTGCAAAAGAGTCTTGGCCTTCTACCTGGTGCGGACTAAAGCCCATAGAAAGTCCACCCAGCTTTGTTTCTTTTGACTCCAACAAACTAGGGATTGCCATTGTTGGCTAACAGATTGCATCTCCTTCTGTTATGCCCAGGCGGGCCTGAATCTGGTGGGCTGTGTTGGAGCTATGGCAGCATCGGTAGCCCACATAAGATCGGTCTCCATGGAGGAGATCTGCAAAGCTGTGATGTGAAGTTGTCTCTACACATCCATGTCATATTACTGTTTGGGCAGGCAATCATGATGCGACAGTAGGTTCAGCCAGTCTGTCCTGCAGAATCTCCTTGAGGTGTAGAACCCAACTCCATTGCCTCCTAAGGTTCGTTGTTTATGTTCCAGACTGCACCTCATAGGGAAGATATAAAAAGGAAAAAAAACACTGTTCCAACAAAATAGTTTTGTTGTGCTTATTGGCATTGTGTTCCCCTTTTTGTTTAGGACAGTCTACAGCTATGGATTCCCTAATTGTGCGAACCTGCTTGTCCTCAGAGAAAGCAAAGAAACTTACCTGTAAAAGGTGATCTCCGAGAAGAGCAGGATGTCAATCCTCACAATATCCATCTGCATCCCTTGGAGTTGGCGTCTCCAAGTTTAAGCTAATAACGTAGCTTGAGGGGGCCCCTGCACGGACGCATGCTAGCATGTCAGCCTGCACATGCCAAATAGGGAGCAGTTAAAGTTCTAGAAACTTTGACATAAAAGTTACGGTCTGGGCTCCATTGGATGATTGACATCCTACTGTCCTCAGAGAACACTTAGTACAGGTAAGCAACTCTGCTTTCTCCAAACGCCACTTCCCTTCCTTCCTCTCCTTCCCACCACACACACAGCACAGAATCTCCTTCCACACTCGGACAGCGAGGAGAAAGAGGAGCCTGGTTTCCAGTGCTTGCAGACAGGAAGACACCCCACCCCCATACAGACTGACAGGAAGACATCCCCACCCTCATACAGACAGACAGGAAGACACCCCACCCCCATACAGACAGACAGGAAGACATCCCCACCCCCATACAGACAGACAGGAAGACACCCCCTCCCCCATACAGACAGACAGGAAGACATCCCCACCCTCATACAGACAGACAGGAAGACACCCCCACCCCATACAGACAGGAAGACATCCCCCATCCCACCCCCATACAGACAGACAGGAAGACCCCCCACCCCATACAGACAGGAAGACATCCCCCATCCCACCCCCATACAGACAGACAGGAAGACACCCCACCCCCATACAGACAGACAGGAAGACATCCCCCACCCCCATACAGACAGACAGGAAGATAACTCCACCCCCATACATACATACAGACAGGAAGACACCCCACCCCCATACATACATACAGACAGGAAGACACCCCACCCCCATACAGACAGACAGGAAGACACCTCCACCCCCATACAGACAGACAGGAAGACACCCCCACCCCCATACAGACAGACAGGAAGTCACCCCCACCCCCATACAGACAGACAGGAAGACATCCCCACCCCCTTACAGGCAGACAGGAAGACATCCCCACCCTCATACATACAGACAGGAAGACACCTCCACCCCCTTACAGACAGACAGACAGGAAGACACCTCCACCCCCTGACAGACAGACAGACAGGAAGACACCTCCACCCCCTGACAGACAGACAGACAGGAAGACATCCCCACCCTCATACAGACAGACAGGAAGACATCCCCACCCTCATACAGACAGACAGGAAGACATCCCCACCCCCATACAGACAGACAGGAAGACACCTCCACCCCCTTACAGACAGACAGACAGACACCCCCACCCTGCCCCCTCTTCCCTTGATGCCATGTGACAGAAGCCCTTCTCACAGCATCATGGTGTGGTATGGTGAGACTTCTCCCTCAAAGTAGAGCATGGCCATGCATTGGAGATCCTTTCCAGACCAGACAGGAGGACAACCCTGTTTCCAGTGCCCCAAGGTGAGGTGGAGGCAGAGCCCCATCCCGTGGCTGCTACTAAACAGATTTCTCTATGTTTGAAATTTGCAGTTCCATGACTGGATGTTGAAACTCTGCGGAGGAGGAAAGTGGGAACTGAGCAGAATTAAAAAGAAATGATATGAAACGTCATCCTGCATACACGAGAGAAGTGATCGCCGGGTGGCAGCAACCTGCCAATGCTTAATTAGGAAGAGAGTTCATGAAATTATTTTTTTTAAATAACTATTTTAAAAAATCAACTCTTTGGTTCTGAGTTGATTGCTTTCCTTTTTATATGCAGAGGAGTAAGCAACTCCTTCAGAATTTGCAAGCTACCCAGAGGAAGAGGCGGGATTTCTGTCTGTCTCCTGAGAGCAGGAGAACATCGTAGGGGATGGGAGGTGTCCCTGAGACAGAGACGGGCAGTAAGGAAAACCTTTCCCATTCATTTGCCCATACTCTAAAAGGTGAATTTTAAAAGCGATATGCGCACCAAAACCGGGAAATGTCCACCTGATTTTATAACCCGCCCACATCCACACAGAGAACTGCTGCACAAATATTTCCCATCGGGAAAAGAAGAGGCGGAATGTGAGCAGGGCAGGAGCTTTCCGGTCTATTTCAGCACAACTTTACTTCTGCTACGGATGAGGTGTAAGAATAAAACAATTCCTAGGCACACAGGAAGTGATTGAGGGGTCTGGGTTAACTGGGGGGAGTGCCAGCAAAAGAACCAGGGGTTCTTTAAGTTCTAGCTGTAGACTGGGCAAACTGGTGAAACTGGTCATGGCCTGGATGCCGCCTGTTATAAAATTCCCTCATTTGCGTGTCTCAAAGGCTACATTTCCCTGCTATTGTGCACACTTAAAATTAGGAGCACATGTACATGCACTTGGCCTGTTATATAAATGCACTTGTGTGTACGATGTAAGTTTTCAGCATATCTGACTGCGCCCATTCTAAAGTTACCATTGCTGTCTCTTTATTCACTAATATACTGAGAGACTGTTATGATAGAGCTTGGGCTGGAGAAATATACATACATTTAGTAGATCGGAAAGTAGGGAAATTCCTGGAGCGATGTCCTATTTTGACCTCCATATAAGCCTCTCGTATGGACATTTTTTGTGGCCTATCATGTAAACCTCTCAGATGGACAGAATGTATAGAAATGTTGGACATTTAAAATTCAAAGGATAATATTAAGCTGAAGATTAAGAAACAATTTTTGCTGCAATATTAAGAGACTGTTTCAGCTGCTGGCAAGTGCCAATTGTTTACTTTTCAGTCAGGACATTCCACTGAAAGGTAAATAGTTGGCACTTGCCAATTGATAGACGTATTTGGAAATGAGCCTGGAACTTCAGCATTGCAAAATAGTGATCAGCTGGAACCTGCAAATTTCGGAGACTATAGCTGAAAAGCATCCTATGTACATACAACAGAGGCCAAGCATTATCCTGTGTGGGAACACCTAAAAGCCCCATTACCACATGATGTAGATCCTGACCTGGATCCATGGGTGGACAAAACATCTGAATTAGGTCCAACCAATGAACTGAGACATATTCCGTCCTGTTGGGTATTAAGAGCTCTATAAAAAAAAGACTGAGTTTGAAATCAGAAGTCTGACTTGCGACCAGACAACTAGCCCCAACACAGATGAGATCAGAAAGGGGAGACACCAACCTTCAGCGAAGCATCCAGAGGAGTCATGGACCATTGACCAAAGTACAGGACACCTCACTTCAGAAGTGGTAAGAGGGAGAAAAGTATGGGCATTTAGAAAAGCACTACTTTGCACATCAAATAGTATGGGGAATTGAATACTGACTATATGTGTGTATATATAAATAAATCAAGAATAAAGAAATGTATATATTATCTTAGAGTCTTTGGATTTGTGCTGAAGTATGCAAAGTGCCGGAGTGAGTATATACTGCCCATGGTAGATATACATTGCCTGTTATCCTGCTCTCCAAGTGGGCTTCACCACTGAGCAATGATCTATATATTGATCAGACAATAGATAGATGTTCAGCTCTTTCCACCATTAAACTTCTCGTAACACTGCCCACCCATGCTCATTAAGGACTTCTCAACCCTTCCAATTTCCACCCTATCTCAAACCTCCCATTTATTGCCAAGCTTATTGAAAGAGTTGTTAATACACAACTTATAGACTATCTTGAAAACCACTCGATCCTCCATGTCTCGCAATTCGGCTTTCGGAAACATTTCAACACCGAATCGCTACTTCTCACCCTATCTGGCCACCTCCTGAGAGGAATGGACCAAGGTCACAGCTACCTCCTCGCCCTCCTTGATATCTCTGCGGCTTTCGACACCATCTGCCATAATCACCTCCTTACCCGTCTAGAAAGCATTGGCATCTCAGGCCTAGCCCTTGCCTGGTTCATGTCCTACCTCTCGAACAGAAAGTTCTCTGTTAAAATTGGTAATGCCTTATCCATCCCCCATCCTCTTCAACAAGGAGTCCCACAAGGTTCATCACTCTCATCCACCCTTTTCAACATCTACCTCACCCCACTCTGCCAGCTTCTCTCTGAACTCAAACTAAAGTTCTATCTATATGCAGATGATGTCCAGAGCATCATACCTATTCACAACTCTATCTCTGACGCCCTGAGGCACTGGGAAAACTGCCTCGCGGCCATCAACTCTCTACTCACCAACCTCCACCTCGCACTCAACACCAATAAAACTGAACTTCTACTTATTTCCCCCCACTCTCCCCCTTTCCTCCCCCCCCCCCCCCCCCCGTCTAATGACCCCAATCTCAACATCACTACAGCCCAACCCTTCGTGAGGGACCTTGGAGTTCTCCTTGATCAACAACTCAGCATGAAGAAATACGTCAGCTCCATACTTAAAGGTTTCTTCAAACTCAATGTCCTAAAAAAACTTAAACCACTGCTATACACCCAAGACTTCCGCACAGTAATCCAAGCCACTATCTCCTCTAAATTGGACTACTGTAACTCACTCTTCCTAGGGCTCCCCTACTCCACAATAAAACCCCTACAAATGTTACAAAATGCGACTGCTAGAATCATCTCAAATACCCGTAAATCTGAACACATCACCCCTATCCTTAAAGACTTACACTGGCTCCCTATCCCCTCCCGAATTCACTACAAAACCCTGACCATTGTACATAAATCCATTCACGCTCACATTTCCAACTGGCTAGACATTCCTTTTAAGACTCATCAGTCTACCCGGCCCACCAGAACTGCCAACAAAGGCACTCTACTAGTACCCTCCCTTAAAACAGCCCACCTCTGCTCCATATGCGACCGTGCCCTCTCAGTTGCTGGCCCTTCACTCTGGAACTCCCTCCTATATTCCTTATAGTAAGGAGCTCTATGTTCGCCTGTTGTTAAGCTACATTTTTACGCTGCTCTTGTGTTATCCCCCTCCCAGTTCTTTCTCCCTGTTAATATGTACTTTCAAACCTGCTGTTCAAATGTGAACCAATATGATGTCCCTACTAATACTGGTATATAAAAGTCTCTAAATAAATAAATAAATAAATGCATATATACCAGACTTAACCTAGTTCAACTTCTTCACAGAATTCAAAATGAAAACTCACCCCGTACCTAGTAAAAAGCCCTTTCCCTCTCCCCGTCCCCAAAATAAGTTTTCATCCATACTGCAGTGTCCACGAGGACCACGTTAAGTGAAAAGGACTCAAATACTCTTCTCTAAGGCCACCAAAATGTGTTTTAAAAAGAACTTTCTCCCTATTTATGTGACATGGGTAGGAGAATATCTCAGCCACCCAAACAACATTGTACATGGCATCTCCACTCAGTTATTTTACAACACTGTAATTACACTAAAGATTCACTAAGTACCTGCACTTCACTGCTACTTGGACTCCTTAATGCCGAGTCAGCAAACAGTAAACCTCAATACATCCTCAGTTTCATTAAAAAATATAATCTCTGCATCCTATTCCTGACGGAGACCTAGATTGGAGAGGGTGACAATGTCATACTAACTCAACTCTGCCCATCTGGCTATCTTATACACCACACCCCCTGTCCTATCATCTTTAGCCACTCCTGGCTCTCAACCTAATTGCTTCCAAACACATAGGCAAGTCTGATTGCCTTGTCATAAAACTTCAAGGCAACGAAGGACTCAAACTTGTCCGCATCTTCTGTCCACCAGACACCCATCCTGACTCGTTTCTCAGACTCTCAGAATTCCTCTCTAACATGGCCACTATGTCACACAAACTTAGTTCTTGGAGGCTTCAACTATCATGCAGAGAACCCCCCTCATCATCACTGCTACTTCATTTGGAACATGAAGGATCTTGTATTCACCCAGTTAATCAAGATCCCAACTCACAAACACAGTCACTTCCTTGACCTAATTTTCATTCTGAAAACATTGATCTTGACCCCACTTCACTTGCAGTAAACCCAGACTCATGGTCAGATCACTGTCTGGTTCAAGTCACCATTCATATCCCAAACTATCATTGAGGAACCTTTCCTCTGTCACAAGTGAAGATATAAAACAACTTTTTAACATATCACAAACTCAGACCTGCTGAATCACCAGAAGCCCTATTTTAACAATGGAACAACAAATTCACTACAATAATTAACACCCTTTCTCTGCTAAAATCCAGGTCAATTAAATGCTGTAGAAATATCCCATGGTTCCATGAAGGCCACGTCCTCTTGAAACAGCAAGCTCATTACCTTAAAAGAACTTGGCAAAAGCATAAAAAGGACAAAAACGTCCATTACTGCAAGGAACATGCAGAGAAATATAAAACAGCCATTCACCAGGCAAAAAGGGACTACATCTAGGGACAGCTAGACCTGGCCATGAAATCATCCAAGTAAACTATTTGAACTAATACAAAACCCTCCAAACCTAACATAGTATTGACAGCAGAAAAAGACCAATTGGTCCATCCAGTCTGCCCAGCAAGCTTCCTATCGGGCCGATACAGAAAAACCCATGGGAGAGCCGGCGAGCGCCTCCTCTCCCGACGCGCACCCAGGCCATTCTCCTGGGCGCTTGATTCAGTAAGAAAAAATATGTAAATGAGGGCCCGCGGTAAAAGGAGGCGCTAGGGACACTAGCGCGTCCCTAGCGCCTCCTTTTTGAAGAAGTGGCGGCTGTCATTGGGTTTGACAGCCGGCGCTCAATTTTACCGGCATTGGTTCTCGTACCTGCTGGTGTCCGTCTTCCAACCCGCGGGCCGTGGGCAGATTTTAATTTTTTTTTTACTTTTGGGGCCTCCGACTTAATATCTCTATGATATTAAGTCGGAGGGTGTACAGAAAAGCAGTTTTTTCTGCTTTTCTGTACACTTTCCTGGTGCCGGCTGAAATTAACTCCTGCCTTTGTCAGGCGTTACTTTCTGTATTGCGCATGTTGCAATTTGCATGTTGTGGGCGCTATTAATTTCGGGGGGGGGGGGGGGGTGTGTGTTGGCAGCGCGTTTTCCACGCGCTATTACCCCTTACTGTATAAGTTTGGCCCTTGAGAGGGCTCGCCTGTTGAAGAATGGATATTCTTCTGTGGTGATTGCCACCTTACTAGTATCCTTAGATAAATATTTCTACTAATCTAATTATATATAAATCAGTCAAATTTCATCCAGCCAAAAGTAGAAGCCTCTTCACCCAAGGAAGCCTTGCAATTGAAAGATAAAATTGTTACATAATCCACCAACCTTGTGGCTAGCCAAAACCAGTTCACCCTCTCCCACTAGAAGCAGTGCCTATACTTAAAATGTATTACTCTCTCTGTTCAGACCCAGAAAGTCAGTATAATTTGCACACCTTTTGGCTGTGATAAATGTCTGCCCCTCCTACAACCAAAGCACTCCATCCTGCCTCCCTTGTGACTGTATCTGCCTCTGTGGTCATCAGAGGCTGCGTTTGAACCTTCCACCAGTAGTCTGCGGCACTCCTCTCCCTGGAACACCCGCGAGGGCTAGGCCCTCCCACCTGCTGGTGATGTCATCGCGTGCAGGTAAAGGCATGAGCATGATGCCAGAGGCACCATGTGCCGAAGGGGCGCACCAAAGAGGTATGCCCCTTTGTTGCACCCCTTTGGGCACTGGTACTGATTATTTAATTACTTCTTGGGGAGAGAATATTCTTGCTTCCTCTTTTCTCTATATTGTTGGTTTGTAAAGATATGGAAGGTGACAATATTGACGTCATTATTAATAGAGGAAGATATGGAAGTGGACCTCCCAAATGTAAATTTAAGAGAAACCGAACATTAAATTTAATATCTTTGCAACCCAGTCCGCATTTTTTCATGTCAGTTTTTCTGTCTTTATTTCTAATTGCTGCGCAGTCTCTTTCGAAGAAGATTCCTATTATTAATGATCTTCTAGTTGAATCCCTCCCTGATGTCTTGTATCACTGAAACATGGTTTGAAAGTACTGATTTAGTTTTGATTAATCAAATTTCTCAAGAGCAACACAATATCTTTTCTATACCCAGAGCCAGTAAGAAAGGAGGCGGCATCCTCCTGATAGCTAACAAGAAATTTAAATTAGTAAAACAACATTTCGCTATTATTTTTCCTTTTGAAACTGGTCTTTTTAAAAGTAGTTTCTTGCAGATACATTTAACTTATGCTCCTCCCAACCTCTTAGAACATAATAGTTCCCCCCTATTCTACAACATCTGCACTGGCTCCCAATTCCATATCGTATAACATATAAAATTCTGTCTACAATACACAACCTACTCTACAATACCAATTCCATCTGGCTATGCTCATTATTAAGAATTTACAGACCCACTAGACAACTCCGTTCCCTTGATAAATGCATTCTTGAAGTACCTACAGTAAAATCCGTAAGTTTAGCATTAACCCGTAAACGAGCATTCTCTGTCGCCGGTCCAATACTGTGGAACTCACTCCCAGAACATATCCACCTGACAGCCAACCGTACAGAATGGGTTTTCGTTCTCCAGCTCCTATACCCTAGGCCTGCTCCCTCCTTTTAGTCCTCCCCACATCGTCGCCCTATGATTGCTGCTCAACATCAATGTAAAGTATTAAGATCTTCTGCATAATTTCCCTCCCCCACCCCTTTCCCCCCTTCCTACTTCTCTTGTCCCTTTGAACTAGTTTGTCAATTCAATACTCTCCCTTTGAACCCCCTGCTAAATACTCACTTTGTAAATACGCACCACTAACTTATGTAAATTGCTGACTATACATTTATCTACCTTCACAAATGTTTAACCATAGTTACCTGGTGATGTTTATTTGTTTTTTGTTTTGTTTTTTTGCTGTTCTGTGTTCCTTGTAAAGGATTCGCCCTTTTAGTGGCCTCCTATCTTGTTTCATGTAAACCAGTACGATGTGCAAACAGAGTGGACACGCCGGAAGGAGTGGAGAGAATGAGACAGGATCTAAGGAAACTGGAAGAGTGGTCGAAGACATGGCAGCTGAGATTCAATGCAAAGAAATGCAAAGTCATGCATATGGGGAGTGGAAATCCGAATGAAATGTATGGGGGGGGGGAAGGCTGATGTGCACGGAGCAGGAGAGGGATCTTGGGGTGATAGTATCTAATGATATGAAGTCTGCGAAACAATGCGACAAGGCGATAGCAAAAGCCAGAAGAATGCTGGGCTGCATAGAGAGAGGAATATCGAGTTAGAAAAGGGAAGTGATTATTCCCCTGTACAGGTCCTTGGTGAGGCCTCACCTGGAGTACTGTGTTCAGTTCTGGAGACCGTATCTTCAAAAAGACAAAGACAAGATGGAAGCGGTACAGAGAAGGGCGACCAGGAAGGTGGAGGATCTTCATCAGATGACGTACGAGGAGAGATTGAAGAATCTAAATATGTACACCCTGGAGGAGAGGAGGAGCAGAGGTGATATGATACAGACTTTCAGATACTTGAAAGGTTTTAATGATCCAAAGACAACGACAAACCTTTTCCGTAGGAAGAAAATCAGCAGAACCAGGGGTCACGATTTGAAGCTCCAGGGAGGAAGATTCAGAACCAATGTCAGGAAGTATTTCTTCACGGAGAGGGTGGTGGATGCCTGGAATGCCCTTCCGGAGGAAGTGGTGAAGACCAGAACTGTGAGGGACTTCAAAGGGGCGTGGGATAAACACTGTGGATCCATAAAGTCAAGAGACCGCCAATGTAGAGTGGGTGGCTCACCAGAAAGATGGCTACTGCCCGGAGACAATACCCTTATTAAATAAACATACAGATGCTTACTGTGACTCCAACATCGCTCTAAGCTTCAACGGCAAGAGGAAATGTGGAAAAAAGGATTTGCTATCACAAAGAGGGGAGTAGCTGGCTTGTTACGGCGGTTACTACCCCAAACCAAATAAGCCTAATACTTCACTTTCCAAGCATATACAGCATAGTTCTCTGCTTCAACGGCAGGGGAGAAGAAAAGAGGGTTCGCACTCACAAAGCGGGGAGTAGCTGGCTTATTACGGCGGTTACTACCCCAAACCAAATGTGCCTGATACTTCGCTTTCGATGCATATCCAGCATGGCTCTCTGCTTCATGGCATGGGAGAGGCTGATACATCAAGCATTTCCAGCATAGCTCTCTGCTTCAACAGCAGGGGAATAAGAAAAGCTGAGGCTTCACGCATATCCAGAATAGCTTCAACTGCAGGGGAGAAGAAAAAAAAAAAAAAAAAAGGATTCGCACTCACAAAGCAGGGAGTAGCTGGCTTGTTACGGCGGTTACTACCCTAAACCAAAAGGGCCTGATACTTCACTTTCAATGCATAACCAGCATGGCTCTCCGCTTCAACGGCAGGAGAGAAGAAAAACAACCAATAGGGGCTGTATGACATAGTCTGGGTAAAGGGAATAAACATGGGTGTAGCTTGCTTATTGCAGCAGTTACTACCCCTACTACCCCTAACTAATCAAGCTAGGTATTTCACTTGGATGCAGCTCCATCACTGCTCTCTACATTAATGGTGGGGGTGGAAGGGAAATAGAACCAAGAGTTAAGAGAAAATGATAAGTATGAGAGAAAAAAATGTGTGAAGCTTGCTGGGCAGACTGGATGGGCCGTTTGGTCTTCTTCTGCCGTCATTTCTATGTTTCTATGTTTCTATGTTTCTATAAAAATGTTAAATAAATAAATACATTCCCATCAAACACCTTAAAATGGTTTCTAATATCGCAAAACCAGTTGCCAATATAGTTAATTTATCAATCGAAATGGGGATTTTTCCAGATAGCTTAAAAAGTGCTATCATAAAACCTATTTTGAAAAATAAAAACTCTGATGTGAATCAATTAAACAATTACAGAGCAATTTCTAATTTGCCATTTTTATCCAAGTTAATTGAAAAAGTTGTTCAAACACAATTAACTGATTATCTTGATGAGAATGTTTTGTTCCCATCCCAGTTCTTGATCTCCTTATCTGATACTATTCTTAGAGGAATGGATTCTAAGCAGTCATACTTATTGATAATGTTAGATATATAATCAGTTTTCGATACTATTGATCATGATATTCTGATCCAAAGTCTCAAACTGTTATTACAGGCAAAATGCTCTGTTGATTTGAATCTTATCTCAAAAATCATTCATATAGGGTTAAAATAAGGACTTCATTTTCTGATATAATTTCTTTATCTAGAAGAGTTCCACAAAGGTCTTCACTGTCAGCTACCCTTTTTAACCTATATATGCTCCCATTCTGTAAATTTTTGTCCGGATTGGGTTTAACATATTTTATTTACGCTGATGATGTTCAGTTTTTGGCTCCAGTAACGAATTCAATTGAAGATTCCCTGAAACTGTTAGGGATATATCTCTCCTCCATTTATCAATTGCTTTCACACTTGAAGCTAGCACTTAATCAACAAAAAACTAAAATAATTATTTTATGTAACAGATTAAACTGTGAGTCTATTAAGAAATATAAAATCGATCAACATGAGTTTGATGTGGTGGATCATGCTAGAGATTTATGGGTAATTTTAGATAGTGAACTTCTCCCCTCGAAATAGAAACCATGCTAAAGAAGATGAAATCCTCTTCTCATCTGACGGATCCCATCCCCTCAAAACTACTGATCACCATCCCAAAAACAATCTCTAAGCCATTCGCAAAAATTATCAACTGCTTCCTTATAACAAAGATTAGTACCAGATTCTCTAAAACTTGCTTCTATTAAACCACTACTAAAGAAACCCAACTTGAATCCAACTGACCCGGCTAACTTTCAACCCATCACCAACCTCCCATTTATCTCCAAACTCATGGAGAAAACGGTCAACAACCAACTCTCAGAATACCTAGACGAACACAAGATTCTCACCCCAGCTCAGTTTGGATTCCGTAAATCGCTGAATACTGAATCCCTTCTAATCTCGCTCATGGACAGTATCCTCTTGGGCCTTGATAAAAAGACAACTTTTCTTCTGGCGCTGCTCGATATTTCAGCTGCTTTCGACACCGTGAATCATTCCATCCTCATCAACCGTCTCTCAGACATCGGCATCTCAGGAACAGCCCTCAACTGGCTCATGTCTTTCCTCTGCAATAGGAACTTCAAGGTAAGAACAAGTAACAAATAATCTCACCCCGTCAGGTCAACACTTGGAGTCCTGCAAGGATCCTCTCTCTCCCCTACTCTTTTTAACATTTATCTTCTCCCCCTCTGCCAACTCCTCGCAAATCTAAAGGTAACTCACTTCATTTACGCCGACAACGTTCAGATTCTCATTCCAGTTACTGAATCTATCCCCAAAACCCTCAACTTCTGGAACAGTTGTCTACAGTCTATCAACTTCCTCCTCGCCAGCCTTAACTTAGTATCAACACATCCAAAACCGAACTCCTGCTCATCTCACAGGATGACAGTGATCTGGCGGTCAGCAACCTCCATTCGCCCCAAACGACCTCCATCACCCATGTGAGAAACCTCGGTGTAATTCTGGAAAACCGTCTGAACCTAAAAAAAATTATCAAGAACACAACAAAGGAATGCTTTTATAAACTACAAATCCTAAAAAAGCTGAAACCCCTCCTACACTTCCATGACTTTCACACGGTACTCCAAGCCATCATACTCTCAAAAATAGACTACTGCAATTCCCTTCTACTCGGCCTTCCCGCTAATACCACTAGACCTCTACAGATGCTACAGAACACCACCGCAAGGATCCTGACCAATGCCAACAGAGGAGAGCATGTGACCCCCGTTCTTAAAAATGTAGACTGGCTCCCCATTAAATTCAGAATCCTTCACAAAGTACTAATGTTGATACACAAGACCATTCACATGCAGACCACTCTCGATCTAAATATCCCTCTTCGACATCACACGTCCTCCAGACCAATCAGAACAGCGTACAAAGGTACTCTTTATGCACCTCCTGCCAAGTCCTCTCTTAGGAAATGCGCCCTCTCCACTGCACAATGGAACGCTCTCCCCCTGACCTTCGCCAAGAACCCTGCCAGCGGACATTCAAGAAAAAGCTTAAGACGTGGCTTTTCAGACAAGCGTTTCCCTAAAGAACTGATGCCTCTCACAGACACTATATGCCACATGACACTTTCCTACTACAGTTATAAACGTTCATTACTCAATTGTTTTCTGTTTATATGCTGGTTTTCAACCACTTCTACCTTTGTTTTTTTCTTGACTATCCTTGTTTGATGTTAACCCTGTTCGAAATTACCCAGTTTGATGTATTTCTAACCTTTGGTTCTATGTAAACTGATGCGATATGTCTTTTCATGAACCTCGGTATAGAAAAGCTTTTAAATAAATAAATAAAATAACATGAATAAAACTATTTCAAATATGATTAGGGTGGTTTTAATAAATTACATATTTTAAAGAAACTAAAACCCTTACTATATTATAACGATTTTAGGACTGTTTTATAAGAACATAAGAACATAAGAAATTGCCATGCTGGGACAGACCAAGGGTCCATCAAGCCCAGCATCCTGTTTCCAACAGAGGCCAAAAACCAGGCCACAAGAACCTGGCAATTACCCAAACACTAAGAAGAACCCATGCTACTGATGCAATTAATAGCAGTGGCTATTCCCTAAGTATAATTGATTAATAGCCATTAATGGACTTCTCCTCCAAGAACTTATCCAAACCTTTTTTGAACCCAGCTACACTAACTGCACTAACTACCTTCTCTGGCAACAAATTCCAGAGCTTTATTGTGCGTTGAGTGAAAAAGAATTTTCTCCGATTAGTCTTAAATGTGTTACTTGCTAACTTCATGGAATGCCCCCTAGTCCTTCTATTATTCGAAAGTGTAAATAACCGAGTCACATCTACTCGTTCAAGACCTCTCATGATCTTAAAGACCTCTATCATATCCCCCCTCAGCCGTCTCTTCTCCAAGCTGAACAGCCCTAACCTCTTCAGCCTTTCCTCATAGGGGAGCTGTTCCATCCCCTTTATCATTTTGGTTGCCCTTCTCTGTACCTTCTCCACGGATCTTTTCCAAGTTGGACTACTGTAATGCTCTTCTATTAGGCCTTTCGACCTCTTCTCTTAGACTACTTCAACTTTTGCAAAATGCAGCAGTCAGGGTGATAACTGGAACAAAAAAAATATCCTATTACTCTGATCTTGAAGGATTTACACTAGCTGCCCATTACATACAGAATACAATACAAAGTACTTTGTTTAATACATAAATCTGTATATAATGAAAACAATGAATGGTTAAATACATCATTGCATATTCACACTCCACAGCAAAATTTGCGATCAGGTAACAAAGGGCTTTTAACTATTCCATCCCTTAGATCAGCCCGATTGTATAAAGTGAGAGAAAGAACCTTACCATTGGCTGGGCCCAAATTATGGAATTCCCTACCGATGGAACTGAGACTAGAAACTAACTTTCAGACCTTCAAAAAAAAATTAAAAACATGGTTGTTGAAACAGGCGTTTGGAGAAGCATGAGTTTGAGATTAACGAATATCAGACCTTTAAGATTAATTTAAAAAATATAGGTATTTGGAGAGTATTATTTAGCATCTGTTTTTATCCATACTAATTCTTATTTTATTTTATTTTTAACCTTTTTTAATTACTATTTTATATAATTTTATTTATGATACAGTCACATTCACATAAAACACAGGTATTGTTAAAATGCAAAACAAGATTTATTAATTGACTGCAATAGCTTACATTAAGGGATTGAATTAGTAATGGTACTATAAAATTAAATGCAATTGACTTTCGTGACCACTAGAGGGTGCCAAAAGGTTAAACATTTTCTCTTCTGCTAAATCACATTAGTAATGTGAAAGGAAGTTTATGGAGGTTAAGCTAGATATGCCATTCACAATAACATTAGCATGTTTTCAACTTGGTTATATACCTGTACTTTTTCAGTGTCTGCAGTGAAAATATACTTCAGAGAGTAATGTCATATTAAGTTATCTCTAAGTTTAAAATGAGTTCATATCCCAGGGATTTTGTAGCAGATGAGAAGGCTCTGTTGAGTTCAACAGCAAGAATTCTGTACTCTGGCTTTGCAGGACATTGTTGGCTTAATCTATCTTTTGATGCACATCTCTCTGGGATGATTTGTACATGTGAAGCTTATGTGCTGGTCTGTGAATCTTATAGTATCTTGTCAAACTGTTGTGTGGTGACTTCATCACACAGCTTGCCATTGGTTGAGATAGTTTGGAGAGGAGGAGGAGGAGGAGGCACAGTAAGAGCAGGTCTTCAGATGGTCAGCATAGGAAGGGTGCAACCAGTCTTGGCTAGCTTTTGGAGTAGTCACTATTCAGTGCATTTGTCCTGTTTGATTGCAAGCTCATCTGAGCAGGGACTGTCTCTGATATGTTTTTGCACAGTGCTGCATATGTCAAGTAGCATTACAAATGTGACACACAAATTTCAGATATGTGCCAGTGAATGTCTCAGCTTTAATTGGCTCCAGTTGACATGTTTTTGTTGGAGCTGACCTTGCCGTTCAGGGAGGAGGATCACGGTATCATAGTCTTTCAGTGCATCATTCTTCCCCAGGCTATTTCTCAGTATTTTTATTTTCCAACTGACAAGTGTTTTAGATGAGAGAGATCACAGCATTACCTTTTTTTAGGGTTCAGCATTTTCACTATGATAAATTTCTTCAGTTATCTTTATATCACAGAACATGCTGCTAAATGTTTCAGATGCACCTCATCTTATACTCCTTCAATGGCATCCACTCAATCCATGCCACAAAGGAATGGGCAAAGGTTGGAGAGAGGCATCCAACCTTGGATAGCAAGAGGATGCCATGTGAGCATCCCTCCTGGTTCTCAATTGATGCTTTTTGTAAGGGACTTACGGCACAAATGCTGCAGCCTTGTCTCCACTACAAATCCTCTCCTGCAGATTGCACGACATTGAACATGCTCAATGCAATGTTTATCTCATTTATATCTTTCAATTAGAGCTTGTAGGGTAGGCCTTTATGTGCACTAATTACAACATTATGCCTTACACACTATGAACGGTACAACAATGTCTGAAAAACAGTTAACTGTGAACATTTGGTATGTACTATAAATATATTTTTTGGACATGCTCAACTTTTGAGTTACTCTCACTCCTCTTTGGCTGCATTCTTTTCTCTCTCTTGCCATCTCCCTCTCCTCCATCGCTCCTATGTCCTCTACTCCACACCTTCCACAATGTCATCTGAACTTGTTAGGTGAGCCATGAGTGTGGTCCAATGTTAGGTTTCTTATGTGCATGCTAAATAGTCCACAGAGGAGAGCAAACCATGCTAGTTTGGCTTGTTCACTAAAGTCTCACTTGCATCAGATGTTCTTTCATTTACTGGTTCTTCTGTGTAGATTTCCTCTGAGACCAGTTTAGGTTGCACGTTAGGGCCTGCACGACGTCTCTGCTAGCCTTTAGTGTATAGGTCCCACAATATAGTGATGTTGGTAAAAGTTACCTCCTCCAGATTTTCTCTGAGACTGGTTTAGGATGCATATTAGGGTCTGTGTGCTTTCTCTGCTAGCCTTTAATGTATAGGCCTCACAGTCTAGTGATGTTGCTAAATGTTACCACCTCCAGATTTTGGACCCTAAATTATTCTTTCTCCTAGGACAAGCAGGATGGTAATCCTCACATGAGGGTGACATCATCCAATGGAGCCCGGCATGGAAAACTTTTGTCAAAGTTTCTAGAAACTTTGGCCAGCAGACTGAGCATGCCCAGTCTGCTACTATCCGCGCGTCCAAGCGAGGTCCCCCTTCAGTCTCTTCTTTTCTGCAGTGCAGTTGCCTCACGGTCCATGGAGCTCCATGTTTTTTGTGTTTTTCTCTCGAATTTCTTTGAGTTTTTCTCAAATCCTCGTTGGGTCCCCCTTTGCAGTCAGTACTCTCCCGATACGGTAGGTTATTTTCCACTTTTGCTCGATCTCGCGGTTGATTCCTGACTTCCAACTCTCGGTGCCCGTCGGCCATCGACCACCTGCCGGGTCTTTTTCATGGCGTCAAGCAGTTTTCATCGGTGCCCCCAGTGCCCGCAGACCTTGTCCATCACGGACCCGTTTGAGGTTTGCATCCTGTGCCTGGGGGCCTCGCACAATGTCCTTGGATGTCGTCTGTGCGATCAGATGACACCCAAGGGGCATCATGCATGTCTCGACAAAAAGGAGAAGCTTTTGAGGAACCCGAAATCCTCCACTCCTGTGTCTGTCACTTCAACGCCCAAAGATCGCAGAGAGCCGTCCCCGTCTCTGCCTCTCATGGTCCCTTTGATTTCTACCTCCAAGGATCGGGGAGAGAGAGATTGATTCTCGGTGGTCTCTCCTCAGGGTCATCGACCACCTTGGTGCTGGGGAAAGATCGAGCTGAGCATCGTAAGCAATCCTGGAAGCACTGGCACCAGTCACCATCCCAACACTGTTCCAGTTTTGGAGTGGCATCGGCAGCTGCCGAGCCACCACTGAAGCAGCACAGACCACCAGAGGCCCCATCCTTCAGTGCCCTCGGTAGCCCAAGGCGTTTCCCACTGATACCGGCGCCGGGCACCGTGCCACCTCGGGGACCCGAGGATGAGCCGGCGACCCCTCGTCTCCCTCCATTATTCCTGACCACTCAGGTCTTGCAGGAGGAGCTGGACCACAGGGTGCAATCGGCAGTGCTTAAAGCACTGCAAGGCTTTGAGATACTGGCACTACCGGCCCTCATACTGGTGCCCAAGCCTCCGCCATCAATGTTGGCACCCTTGCTGGAGCACCTGGACATCCTTCTCAGTGCCCTACCGGCGCAGCCGGTGCCCAAGGGGCCGTCGATGCCGCGCTGGCCACCGATGCCCTCCACCGGAGCGATCAGGGATCCTCCGAGGAGGATGAAGCCTCCAGGACCAGGCGCCCTCACCCATGGTTCCCCAAGCCGTTGCAGGACCCTTCTGGCTTGCCACAGCTGATGACCCTCTCGCTACAAGGGGATCCATCGGTGCCGTTGGTGCCCCTGCACCCCTTGGAGCCCAGGGTCGATGCCCCTGATGGCCCTCGCCCTCTGCGTCATGGCCCAAGTGAGAAAGAGTGTCCTTTATAACCCTTGGGGTGATTACTCCACAGACTTCATCCTCCAAGTACTCTGATGACCCTCTCTCGGAGCCCTCACTTCCAGAGGAGTGGCACCAGTCACCGCCTGAGGTACTGTCATTTGCGGGGCTTATTAGGTCTATGGCTGAGGCCATCCCCTTTCAGCTCCTTACGGAGGAGGATGCGCGGCATAAGATGCTGGAGGTGCTCCAGTTCATTGACGCTCCTAAAGAGATTGTGGCAGTTCTGATCCATGACATTTTTAAGGAACTTCTCCGCATGTGGGAGCACTCCATTTCCATCTCCCCAGTTGACAGAAAGGTCGATACCACCCACTTGGTGCACCAGGCCCTGGGGTTTGAAAGGAGGCATAGGATGACGTACGAGGAGAGATTGAAGAATCTAAATATGTACACCCTGGAGGAGAGGAGGAGCAGAGGTGATATGATACAGACTTTCAGATACTTGAAAGGTTTTAATGATCCAAAAACAACGACAAACCTCTTCCGTAGGAAAATAATCAGCAGAACCAGGGGTCACGATTTGAGGCTCCAGGGAGGAAGATTCAGAACCAATGTCAGGAAGTATTTCTTCACGGAGAGGGTGGTGGATGCCTGGAATGCCCTTCCGGAGGAAGTGGTGAAGACCAGAACTGTGAAGGACTTCAAAGGGGCGTGGGATAAACATTGCGGATCCATAAAGTCAAGAGGCCGCCAATGAAGAGTGGGTGACTCGCCAGAATGATGGCTATTGACACAATACCCTTATTAAATAAACATACACATGCTTACTGTGACTCCTACATCGCTCTAAGCTTCAACAGCAAGAGGTAATGGAAAAAAGGATTTGCACTCATAAAGAGGGGAGTAGCTGGCTTGTTACGGCGGTTACTACCCCAAACCAAATATGCCTGATACTTCACTTTCAATGCATATACAGCATAGCTCTCTGCTTCAATGACAGGGGAGAAGAATAACTGATACTTCACACATCCAGCAGAGCTCTCTGCTACAACGGCAAAGGAGAAGAAAAAGGGTTCACACTCAAAACGCGGGGAGTAGCTGGCTTGTTACGGCAGTTACTACCCCAAACCAAATGTGCCTGATACTTCACTTTCCATGCATATCCAGCATGGTTCTCTGCTGCATCGGCATGGGAGAAAGACTGATACATCACGCATTTCCAGCATAGCTCTCTGCTTCAACGGCAGGGGAAAAAAAAAAAAAACAAAAACAAAAACAAAAAACTGATGCTTCACGCATATCCTGCATAGCTTCAACGACAGGGGTGAAGAAAAAAAAAAGGATTCGCAATCACAAAGCGAGGAGTAGCTGGCTTGTTACGGCGGTTACTACCCCAACCAAATGTGCCTGATACTTCACTTTCAAGGCATATCCAGCATGGCTCTCTGCTTCTACAGCAGGGGAGAAGAAAAAAAAACCCAACAAGAGCTGTACAACATAGTCTAGGTAAAACAAATAAGCATGGGTGTAGCTTGCTTATCGCAGCGGTTACTGCCCCTACTACCCCTAACTAATCAAGCTAGATATTTCACTTGCATGCAGCTCCATCACTGCTCTCTACATTAATGGTGGGGGTGGAAGGGGAATAGAACAAGGAGCTAAGAGTAACAGATAAGAATGAGAGAAAAAATGTGTGAGGCTTGCTGGGCAGACTGGATGGGCCATTCGGTCTTCTTCTGCCGTCATTTCTATGTTTCTATATGTTTCTATAAGTTGGTGTTAGTGGATTCCGCCCTAAAAATGGCCTGGCACTCCCGCACCCATGCCACTGCTCCTCCAGGATGTGAGCATAGAGAACTTGACGCCATAGGGAGAAAGATCTTCCAAGGTGCCATGATGGTCGCCCGCATTGTGGCTTACCAACTCTACATGACTCAATATAACCACAATCTCTGAAAGCAAGACCAGGATTTTGCAGAGGGCCTTTCCCAGCAGCAGCAGGAAGCACTTGCCGCCATTGCCTTGCTAGGTCTGGAAGCAGGGAAACATGAGGTGCGGTCCACCTATGATGTTTTTGAAACTGCAGCCCACTTAGCTGCCATAGGCATCGGTGCCAGACGGATGGCTTGGCTCAGGACCTCGGACCATAAGTATTACCCTCCGGCCGCCCAGTCTCACACGCCCCAAACCAGTTCTAGGGGTCGCCACCGCCAACAGTGGGCCCCCAGACCCCAAACGGCACCACAGCAAACCCCAGCCATGGGCTTTTGACTGGCGACAAGGGAGCACAAGTCAGCTGGCAATTCCCCTGGCACCTGATCCCCCAGTCAGGGGCAGGCTTCTCATCTTTGCCTGGCATTGGGAGGGGATCACATCAGACTGCTGGGTCCTTTCCATCGTCTGCCAGGGGTACAGCCTGAACTTCAGCTGGCTCCTGTCCATTGTGGGGTTCATCTGCCCACTTGGTCGTTCTTCAACAAGAACTCTCTGCCCTTCTTACAGCGGGAGCTGTGAAACAGGTCCTTCACACACAGCAGGGCCAGGGGTTCTACTCAAGGTATTTCCTCATTCCAAACACGAATGGCAGCTTGCGCCCCATCCTTGACCTCAGGGCGTTGAACAAGTTTCTCATAAGAGAAAAATTAGAGATGGTCTCCTTGGGCACGCTGATTTCCCCTCCCCCCTCGACGAAGAGGAGACTGGCTCTGCTCCCTCGACCTCAAGGAGGCATATGCACACATTGCGATCATCCTCAACCACAGGAAGTACCTCCACTTCGTGGTGAGGAATGCACATTTTCAATACAGAGTGCTGTCCTTTGGGCTGGCATTAGCTTCCCCGTATTTTCACCAAATGCTTGGTGATGGTGGTTGCCTACCTCAGGCATCGCTTGGTCCGTGTGTTCCCATACCTGGACGACTGGCTGGTCACGAGAGACTCCCGCTCCGGAGCCTTGCAAGCTCTGGCCCTGACGGTTCAGACCAGGCAGACGTGGGGTTTGTGATCAATTTCCCCAAATCACACTTCTGTCCGTCCTCCCAGCTGGACTTCATAGGTGCCAGGTTGGACACGGCACAAGCGAAAGCTTTTTTGCCCAAGGATCAGGCGGTTGCCCTCTCCTCACTGGCCACCCCTCATCCATAACAGCGAAAGGGTGTCAGACCGTCTCCTACTCCGCCTGCCGCGCCACAGGGTGGCCTCTGTCTATGTGACACCCTTAGCCCGCCTCCGCAATCGGACCCCTCAGTGGGCCTTGCAGTCTCAGTGGCAGCAGGCATCCCAGGATCTAGAGGCTCTGATCACAGTCATGGACCCCCTAAAGCTACCCTTGGCCTGGTGGGAAGCTCTTCCTAATCTGCCACCCCAGGTGACCCTCATCACTGATGCTTCTCCTCAGTGGTGGGGAGCCCACACAGACAGCAACACACTCAGGGCCCTTGGACCACTGCCGAAGCACGATGCCAGATAAAACTTTCTGGAACTTCGGGCGATATGGTACGCCTTGTGGGTATTTCAGAATCAGTTGTCGTCCAAGGAGGTTCTGATCAGGGCAGGCAACCAGGTCACGATGTGGTACATCAACA
Source organism: Rhinatrema bivittatum (assembly GCF_901001135.1). Taxonomy (NCBI): domain Eukaryota; kingdom Metazoa; phylum Chordata; class Amphibia; order Gymnophiona; family Rhinatrematidae; genus Rhinatrema; species Rhinatrema bivittatum. Next base: position 85,820,978 of record NC_042618.1, read on the forward strand.
AACAGGGTGGCACGGGCTTGTTCTTCCTCTGCCAGGAGGCAGTGTAGGCTTGGAACTGGGCCCTCTCAGAAGGGATGTATCTCTAGGCGACCTAGTTGCCAGGTCACCTCAACACGCTGGCAGACCGCCTCAGCCGGTCCTTCTAGCTACACAAGAGGTCCTTCAACACTGTGGTAGCGGCATATTTATTCCGACACTGGGATACGCCAGATGTGGACCTGTACACCTCCCCTCTCAATCACAAGGTGAGCAGGTTCTGCTCCCTAGTAGCGGGGAATGGTCACCTGGCCTGCAATGCTTTCTCCCTTCACTGGGGGCAGGGCCTCATGTACGCGTACCCTCTTCTCCCGCTCCTCTCGATGACTCTGTCAAAGCTCCAGGAGGGCAGGGGGACCATGATTCTCGTGGCACCCTCCTAGCCTCGGCAGGTCTGGTTTCCACTCCTCTAAGACATGTCGGTCTATGCGCTCATCCTATTGGGGATGGCACCCGACCTCATATTGCAGAACCTGGGCACCCTGCACTACCCAAACCTCCAGGTGCTAGCCCTCATGGCTTGGATGTTGAGGACATGATCCTCCAGCCATTACAGGTTTTGGACTGATTCTCAGATTCTTATTGAGTCCCGGAAAACCTCGACTAGGAAGTCCTACACCTCGAAGAGGAAATGCTTTTCCATCTGGTGCGGAGGGCTTGGGTTGGACCCCCTTCTCATGCCCTCTCCCCTGGCTGCTAGACTATCTGTGGCACCTGTCTGAGTCTGGGCTACTTCCAGTTCCATCAGAGTACACCTCGGTGCTGTCAGCGCGTACCACAGAGGGGTCGCTGGCATGCCCGTTTCAGTCCAGCCCCTAGTTGACTGCTTCATGCGGGGTCTCCTTCAACTGAAACATATAGAAACATTGACATGACGGAAGAAAAAGACCAATCGGCCCATCCAGTCTGCCCAGCAAGCTCCCACACTTATTTTCCCATACTTATCTGTTTAATTATTTTCCCATACTTATCTGTTTCATCAACCACCAAGTTCAGGGCCCTTGTTGGTAACTGTTTGATTCAAATTTCCTGCCATACCCTGTCATTGATGCAGAGAGTAATGTTGGAGTTGCATCGAAGGTGAGCATAAGGCTTAATGGTTAAGGGTAATAACCGCTGCATCAAGCAAGTTACCCCGATGCTTAGTTACCCAGATTGCACAGATCAATGCCTTATTGGATGTTGTCTGAATGTAAATCCTGTTTTCCATGCCTGGAACGCCCTTCCGGAGGAAGTGGTGAAGACCAAAACTATGAAGGATTTCAAAGAGGCATGGGATAAACACTGTGGATCCATAAAGTCTAGAGGATGTGAATGAAGAGAAGAGGCATGGGCGTGGCTTGCAGGAATGACGGCTACTACCTGGAGATTAATATCCTTATTCAATAAACATACACACGGTTAATGCGACACCAACATTGCTCTATGCTTCAACGGCAAGAGGAAATGTGGAAAAAAGGATTTGCATCCACAAAAAGAAGGGGAGTAGCTAGCTTGTTACAGCGGTTACTACCCAGAATCAATTAAACCTGATACTTCACTTGGAATACATATCCAGCGCAGCTCACTGCTTCAATGGCAGGGGGAATGAAGAAAAGAGGATTTATATTCAGACAACAACCAACAAGGACAGAATTGCACAGGCTGGGTAAACAAGCGTGGGAGTAGCTTGCTTATTACGGCGGTTACTACCCCTAAACAATTAGCAAGATACTTCACTTAGATGCAGCACCAGCACTGCTATCTATATTGATGGCGCGGGTGGAAGGTAAATAGAACCAAAAAGTTACTTATAAGGGCCAAGAGTAACAGCTAAGTATGAAAAAAATAAGTGCGAAAACTTGCTGGGCAGACTGGATGGGCCGTTTGGTCTTCTGCCATCATTTCTATGTTTCTATTTTTCTATGTTTCTATGTAGATGGTTCACTATTCTTTCTTTCAGCAGCGACTCCATTACTTTTCCTACCACCGAGGTGAGGCTAACCAGCCTGTAGTTTCCAGCCTCTTCTCTGCTCCCACTCTTGTGAAGCGGGACCATCATCGCTCTTCTCCAATCACTTGGCACCACTCCCGTTTTTAGGGATCTATTGAACAGGTCACACAGCGGACCTGCCAGCACATCTCTGAGCTCCCTCCGTATCCAGGGATGAACCTCATCAGGCCCCATGGCTTTGTCAACTTTTTTTCCTAACTCTTCCCATACATTCTTTTCTATAAATGGAGTTACATCACTTTCTATAAATGGAGTTACATCACTTTCGATGCATATCCAGCATGGCTCTCTGCTTCAACAGCATGGGAGAAGAATAAACTGATACTTCAAGCATATCCAGCATAGCTCCCTGATTCAACGGCAGGGGAGAAGAAAAACAACCAATAAGGGCTGTATAACATAGTCTGAGTAAAACAAATAAGCATGGGTGTAGCTTGCTTATTGCGGCGGTTACTACCCCTACTACCCCTAACGAATCAAGCTAGATATTTCACTTGGATGCAGCTCCATCACTGCTTTCTACATTAATGGTGGGGGTGGAAGGGAAATAGAACCAAGAGCTAAGAGAAACAGATAAGTATGAGAGAAAGTGTGTGAAGTTTGCTGGGCAGACTGGATGGGCCGTTTGGTCTTCTTCTGCCGTCATTTCTATGTTTCTATGTTACTCCACTCCCCTCCAGTTTCTTGTTACCTAGCGATGGTCCTTCTCCAGGGTCTTCTTTAGTGAACACCGAACAGAAGTATTCGTTTAATATTTCTGCCATTTCTTTGTCTCTCTCCACACATTGATCCTTTTCACCTTTCAATTTCACTATACCACTTTGAACTTTTCTCTTTTCACGGATGTATCTGAAAAATGTTTTGTCAATTGGCTTTACCTCTTTGGCAATCTTTTCTTCTGCTTGACTTTTTGCCATCTTGATTACTTTCTTTGTCTCCCTCAGTTTCACCAGATATTCTTCCTTGTGCTCCTCCCTTTGGGATCCTTTATATTTCTTGAACACTGTTCTTTTAGCTTTTATTTTGTCAGCCACCTCCTTTGAGAACCAGAAAGGTTTCATTTTTCTTTTGTTTTTCTTTCCTTTTCTAACATATAGATTAGTTGCCTTGGTAATTAATACCCCTCTTTGGCCACCTCTGGTCTGAAGTGGCTCAAAGGGAGGCCGCATCAGTGACTTTACAGGTGAGGAACTTCAGACCTCTGGTCTGAAGTTCCTCACCTGTAAAGTCATATTCCTGGTGGCGATCACTTCCATTCGCAGGGTCTGCAAGCTTCAGGCCCTAGTTACGTATGCACCATAGACAAAGTTCTTCCACAATCGTGTGGTCCTGCGTTCGCATCCTAAATTTCTGCCCAAAGTGGTGACTGATTTCCATATAAACAGTCAATCGTTCTACCCACCTTCTTTCCAAGGCCACATTCCCACCCAGCAGAACATGCTCTCCATAACCTGGACTGCAAACAGATGCTGGCTTTTTACCTAGACTGCACAGTGAGCCACAGACAGTCCACCCAGCTCTTTGTGTCTTTTGACCCCAACAGACTGGGGGCAACAGTGGGTAAGCAAAACCCATCGAACTGACTGGTGGATTGCATCGCCTTCTGCTATGCTCAGGCAGGCCTCCAGCTGGCCGGCAGAATGAAGACTCACTCTGTGCAGGCCATGGCAGTGTCGGTGGCTTATATGCGTATGGTCCCCGTCACTGAAATTTGCCAGGCTGCAACTTGGAGTTCCCTCCACATGTTCGCAGCTCACTACTGCCTTGACCGGGATAGCCGTCAGGACAGTGCCTTTTGTCAGTCCGTCCTGCGTAACCTGTTCTAGGCCTGAACCCAACACTCTTCACTCATGCTCTTTGTGATACCAGACCGCCCCCTGTTCCCCACAGTGCCGCAGTTGTGTTTTGCCCGTTGGTACCTTGTTTGGCCGCTGTTGATCTCTCTGCTCGAATGGAGTGATCTGGAGCTCTGTACTCACCCACATGTGAGGACTGCTACCCTGCTTGTCCTAGGAGAAAGTTCAGTTGCTTACCTGTAAGATATGTTCTCCTAGGACAGCAGGATGTTAGTCCTTAGGAATCCCGCCCACATCCCCACGATGTTGGGTTCACGTTCGGTTTCTTATTTTATTTTTTTGCTTGTCAGCTTTGCTATGTTACGAGACTGAAAGGGGACCTCAGGTGGATACGCGGATAATAGCAGGCTGGGCATGTTCAGTCTGCTGGCCAAAGTTTCTAGAAACTTTGAAAAAATGTTTCCGTGCCAGGCTCCATGAGATGTCACCTACATGTGAGGACTAACATTCTGCTGTCCTAGGAGAACACCTGTTACAGGTAAGCAACTGCGCTTTATACCCTGCTGCAATCTCTAAAGCCCCAAGCTTTAGTGCCTGTCAGGTCTGCAAAGGAAGACTTTTACACTCACCGTAAGCACAAATGAATCCTTTGTAAAAGTCAAATGGAAGGAACAAGTTTAAACTTACATTGACGTTCTGGATGGTTACATGATTTGGGTTTGCTTCATTGGAGAGGTTTAGGACATTTATTACCCTTTTTTTGCTACTACTAATTACACCAAAGTTTTTTTTTCTGCTGTAATTTATTGGATTTGTTGTCCATTTGTCATATTGTCATGTATTTGTATGGGACTTTTATATAAGTTTGTGACTTATGTTTTTTGTTCTCTATCAAGATCAACCATTTTGGTTTATCAGTTTAAAAGCTTTTGAAATAGAGACTATGCAACCTCTTTAGTAAAGTTATAGTTATTTAATAATTTTTCTATACCATCGTTTCGAAACAGACATCACATTGGTTTACAAAATGTCGTCAAATGCAATTAAAACATTTGACTTCCAAAAAGCTAAGAAAAATAAATTACATAAGATACTTAATAAAACATTTGAAATAAAAATACTAGCATATCAAAACAATAAGAAGCTAAAAAAAAATTTCTTAAAAAGTAAAACGAGGGGGTCACGTGATGTGGTGTAGCTGAACAGACGCATTTTGCTTCAGCGCCGGGCACCATCCATTCTCTATCTGAAAACTACATCTTTTACAATACCTGAACACGGAACAAATGGATCCTGCGTAAAGGTAGATGTCCATAGACAAATATATGCTTAAATCGATGCTGTTGTGCCCTTGAAGGGGGGTAAAAAAGAAAAGGAAAAAAACAGACGCCTAAGGCAAAATGGCGCCGACACCCGGTTGACAGACCCCTTCTCCTACAATGAATGACTCCCCGAAGTCGCCCGCACAAGTACCACCGAGTGACTTGACTGAGAAAATAACGGCAGCGGTCGTGAGCGCCTTAGACTCCCGTTTTTCAGATTTGACAAACCAGTTTCAGGAACTCAAACAAACAATTGCAGATCTCCCGCCAAGAATTGAGCAGGTGGAATCGCGCATCGCAACCCTGGAAGATGATGAAAATAATGCCTTAAATCAGAAGGTAGTGGCACTTGAGAAAACAGTGCGAGATACTTTAGAAAAATTAGACGACATAGAAAACAGGGCACGACGTAATAATATCAGAATTACAGCTCTACCTGAGTCTATTGAAGAACAAACCCTGCCTCACTTCCTAGAAAAATGGCTGCCCACCGCGTTAGAAATCCCTGAGCTGGAAGGAAAGCTGTGCATAGAAAGAGCGCACAGGTTGGGGAGACGCAGAGAGACTGATCAACGGCCGCGTCTAGTAATCGCACGCTTCCTGAACTGGGCTCAAAAGCAAAGAATAATGCAGGCAGCGAGATCGAAAAAAGAATTCACATACCAAGGAGTGCAAATCTGAATTTTCCAGGACTTCTCTACATGGACCTTTACAAGAGGAATATAAAGTTCCAACTGCAATACCCCGCTAACTTAAAAATTTGGCACACAGGGAAGGTTCATCTCTTCAAAGACGTTTCAGAGGCAAAAACATTCACTGATGGTATATCAGGGGACTGAGTCCAATTTACAGCAGGCTAAGGATCCGTAAGTCCTTTTTTCTACGGATATACTTGACTGGTCGCATGCGACCGCTCTGTGGTAGCTGGTCAACTGTAACGTTTTATCTTTAATTGGATGTTTGGAGTACCGATTTTGGTAGTTCTGGTTTATGGTTAACACTTAAGCTAACACTGCGAATGGACTGTGTTGGAGTCTTACAGACAAATAGTGTTAACAGTAACCCACCATAGTAACGAAGGCGACCATGTGATGTTAGAATCCATGTCTCTGCAAGATGGATGATGAAGCATTACCACGCTGGGCTCAAGAGTTTTACATTGCACAGTGGACAGGTCTGATAGCCACGAACAGAAAAGGGGGAACTGAAATGGGATCTCTCATGACATTTTTTCCTTCTCATGTAAGCCTAACGTTTCATCTCCATTATTTTCTTGGATTGAGGATTATGATGTTTATTTACCAATCCGGGAAATTTGAGTGGATGGTGCCCGGTCACATCTTTTAATGGCACTTCCCTTCCTTTGTTGTAAGGAAGGACAGCTTGGGAAATTTTTGGGGGGGCGGGGTGGATTAGGGAGGGACAGGGGGTGGGGGAGGGGGAGATGGGAGGGAAAAAAGGGAATCAAAGAACAGATCAAAGAGAATGGGGGAGGGGGGCTTACAGAGCAACCAAATAATGGTATGGTATGATCTTAGACGTCTAATCTCACTGTTTGTAATAATATGGTTCAGTGTTATCTCAGTTTTGCAATATTTTCTCGCTGATTTCAGTGCTGACATAGAGGTCCTAACAGAGAGGATGCCACTGCCATTAGCAATGGTAACATGGAATAAACTTAGATCTAATTCTCAGTGGAGCACAGGACTTGGTGAGAGAGGTAACGGTGGTGGTGCCGCTTGGCAATAGTGATCATAATATGATCAAATTTGATTTAATGACTGGAAGAGGAACAGTGTGCAAATCCAAGGCTCTCGTGCTAAACTTTCAAAAAGGAAACTTTGATAAAATGAGAAAAATTGTTAGAAAAAAACTGAAAGGAGCAGCTACAAAAGTTAAAAAATGTCCAAGAGGCGTGGTCATTGTTAAAAAATACCATTCTAGAAGCACAGTCCAGATGTATTCCACACATTAAGAAAGGTGGAAAGAAGGCAAAACGATTACCGGCATGGTTAAAAGGGGAGGTAAAAGAAGCTATTTTAGCCAAAAGATCTTCATTCAAAAATTGGAAGAAGGATCCAACAGAAGAAAATAGGATAAAGCATAAACGTTGGCAAGTTAAACGTAAGACATTGATAAGACAGGCTAAGAGAGAATTTGAAAAGAAGTTGGCTGTAGAGGCAAAAACTCACAGTAAAAACCTTTTTAAATATATCGGAAGCAGAAAGCCTGTGAGGGAGTCAGTTGGACCGTTAGATGATCGAGGGGTTAAAGGGGCACTTAGAGAAGCTAAGGCCATCGCGGAAAGATTAAATGATTTCTTTGCTTCTGTGTTTACTGAAGAGGATGTTGGGGAGGTACCTGTAATGGAGAAGGTTTTCATGGGTAATGATTCAGATGGACTGAATCAAATCACGGTGAATTTAGAAGATGTGGTAGGCCTGATTGACAAACTGAAGAGTAGTAAATCACCCGGACCGGATGGTATACACCCCAGAGTTCTGAAGGAACTAAAAAATGAAATTTCAGACCTATTAGTAAAAATTTGTAACTTATCATTAAAATCATCCATTGTACCTGAAGACTGGAGGATAGCAAATGTAACCCCAATATTTAAAAAGGGCTCCAGGGGCGATCCAGGAAACTACACACCGGTTAGCCTGACTTCAGTGCCAGGAAAAATAGTGGAAAGTGTTCTAAACATCAAAATCACAGAACATATAGAAAGACATGGTTTAATGGAACAAATTCAGCATGGCTTTACCCAGGGCAAGTCTTGCCTCACAAATCTGCTTCACTTTTTTGAAGGAGTTAATAAACATGTGGATAAAGGTGAATCAGTAGATGTAGTATACTTGGATTTTCAGAAGGCGTTTGACAAAGTTCCTCATGAGAGGCTTCTAGGAAAAGTAAAAAGTCATGGGATAGGTGGCGATGTCCTTTCATGGATTGCAAACTGGCTAAAAGACAGGAAACAGAGAGTAGGATTAAATGGACAATTTTCTCAGTGGAAGGGAGTGGACAGTGGAGTGCCTCAGGGATCTGTATTGGGACCCTTACTTTTCAATATATTTATAAATGATCTGGAAAGAAATACGACGAGTGAGATAATCAAATTTGCAGATGACACAAAATTGTTCAGAGTAGTTAAATCACAAGCAGATTGTGATAAATTGCAGGAAGACCTTGTGAGACTGGAAAATTGGGCATCCAAATGGCAGATGAAATTTAATGTGGATAAGTGCAAGGTGATGCATATAGGGAAAAATAACCCATGCTATAATTACACAATGTTGGGTTCCATATTAGGTGCTACAACCCAAGAAAGAGATCTAGGTGTCATAGGGGTAGATTTTAAAAGAAGCGCGATCAGCCTACTTTTGCTTGCGCATCAGACTCAAGCAAAAGTACGCTGGATTTTAGTAGATACGCGCGGAGCCGCGCGTATCCACTAAAATCCTGGATCGGCGCGCGCAAGGCTATCGATTTTGTATAGCCTGCGCGCGCCGAGCCGCGCTGCCTCCCCCCGTTCCCTCCAAGGCCGCTCCGAAATCGAAGCGGCCTCGGAGGGAACTTTCCTTTGCCCTCCCCTCACCTTACCCTCCCTTCCCCTACCTAACCCACCCACCCGGCCCTGTCTACACCCCCCCCTTACCTTTGTCGGGGGATTTACGCCTCCCGGAGGGAGACGTAAATCCCCGCGCGCCAGCGGGCCTGCTGCGCGCCGGGCCGCGACCTGGGGGCGGGTACGGAGGGCGCGGCCACGCCCCCGGGCCATAGCCACGCCCCCGTACCCGCCCCCAAAATGCTGCCGACACGCCCCCGGAACGCCGCGACGACCGGGCCCGCCCCCCGACACGCCCCCCTCCGAGAACCCCGGGACTTACGCGAGTCCCGGGGCTCTGCGCGCGCCGGGAGGCCTATGTAAAATAGGCTTCCCGGCGCGCAGGGCCCTGCTCGCGTAAATCCGCCCGGTTTTGGGCGGATTTACGCGAGCAGGGCTCTGAAAATCCGCCCCATAGTGAATAACACATTGAAATCGTCGGTACAGTGTGCTGCGGCAGTCAAAAAAGCAAACTTTCAGGTCGATCCAGTATCGTCCGCTCGAGGATTGCCCGTCTGTAACGTGCTCGTAGCGCACAATTCGGGCGCGCAAGGCAATTCGGCGATACAGTCTCCAGTTTCACGCGTCCGTATCGCTTCTGAAAACAGACGCATAACCCTTTCCGCACCCGGCATGTAAATGAACGAAAAAGCTGTATAATGAAGGAATTAGCTATTCCCCTGCGATACTGTAACGGGCGCTGATATTATCTCCTCCGTAACCCGCTGTTCTGCCGCGGCCTTAACCTGCTAGTTTACCGCCTCCCCCTAGTAGGAGTTAGTGTAGTGTAGTGTAGGGTAAAAACATTGCTTACCCGCCCTGGTCCCGTCCGGTCTCCTGCAAGCCCCGTCCGGACTGGACGGGGCTGCAGGAGACCGGACGGGACCAGGGCAAAAAAAAAACAAACGAAAAAGTAGCAAGGCTCGGGCCTGCTATGGTAAGTGTAAAAAGTGTAAAAAACAAAAAACCTGTGTGTTATATAAAAAAATAAAACAATTTTAAATACCTGTCGGAGGGCCGTGGGTTCAGGCGGCCGGTGGGCGGCGGGCAGCCATCAGCGGCATCCGGTAGTCCCTTCTCCCTTCCTCCCTCCCTCCCCTGCCTGGATGAGCGCCAAAATCGCACGGGCGGGTCGGCAGCGGGGGGGCGGCAGCAGGATCCGGGAGCGGCGGGTAGGCAGCAGCGGGGTCCGGGGGGGTAGCGGCAGCGGGGTCCGGGGGGGGCAGCGGCAGCGGGGTTCGGGGGTGGCAGCGAGATCCGGGGAGCCAGCAGCGGCAGCATGTTTGATCGAGCAGGCAGGTAGGTGGCAAAGTAAAGATGGCCGCCTGCACGGGAAAATCGTGCAATTGGCCGCTGAAGACGTGACGTCATGACGTTTGGCGTCACGGGGTATGACGTCACGTCCTCAGCGGCCAATTGCACGATTTTCCCGTGCAGGCGGCCATCTGCCGACCCGCCCGTGCGATTTTGGCGCTCATCCAGGCAGGGGAGGGAGGGAGGAAGGGAGAAGGGACTACCGGATGCCGCTGATGGCTGCCCACCGCCCACCGGCCGCCTGGACCCACGGCCCTCCAACAGGTATTTAAAATTGTTTTTTTTTTTTTATATAACACACAGGTTTTTTGTTTTTTACACTTTTTAAACTTTTTTACACTTCCTGGAGCCTGTCATTTCAAATGTCATTTGAAATGACAGGTACCAGCGCACCCAGGTTACTGTATAGGCGCTGTTACAGCGCCTATACAGTAAAATGGGTTGCGCGGGCATAACCCTTCCCTAACGCTTCACAGCCGCGGCATGCATTTGCATGCGATTAGAGGAGAGTATCGGGGAGTTAGTGAAGAGAACTGTGCGTGCGGGGAGGAAGGGTGCGCCTGACACTACCTCACTGTTTTTACCGCGGCCTTACTGGATCGAGCTGAATGTTGGGAATTATTAGAAAGGGTATGGTAAATAAAACGGAAAATGTCATAATGCCTCTGTATCGCTCCATGGTGAGACCGCACCTTGAATACTATGTACAATTCTGGTCGCTGCATCTCAAAAAAGATATAATTGCGATGGAGAAGGTACAGAGAAGGGCTACCAAAATGATAAAGGGGAATGGAACAACTCCCCTATGAGGAAAGACTAAAGAGGTTAGGACTTTTCAGCTTGGAGAAGAGACGACTGAGGGGGGATATGATAGAAGTGTTTAAAATCATGAGGGGTCTAGAACGGGTAGATGTGAATCAGTTATTTACTCTTTCGGATAGTAGAAAGACTAGGGGGCACTCCATGAAGTTAGCATGGGGCACATTTAAAACTACTTGGAGAAAGCTCTTTTTTACTCAACGCACAATTAAACTCTAGAATTTGTTGCCAGAGGATGTGGTTAGTGCAGTTAGTATAACTGTGTTTAAAAAAGGATTGGATAAGTTCTTGGAGGAGAAGTCCATTACCTGCTATTAAGGTCACCTAGAGAATAGTCACTGCCATTAGCAATGGTAACATGGAATAGACTTAGTTTTTGGGTACTTGCCAGGTTCTTGTGGCCTGAATTGGCCACTGTTGGAAGCAGGATGCTGGGCTTGATGGACCCTTGGTCTGACCCAGTATGACATTTTCTTATGTTCTTATGTTCTCTTTTCTATGGTTCATTATGTTTTCGTTGTTGCTGCCAGCTTTCTCACCCAATAGCACCACTGTGAAAGGTGGTGCTACTGGCAGTGATAATGGGTCTTACCTTATCACCGCCTGCGAAGTTTCCGCAGCATCTGCCCCGACGACTCCTTTTCCGGTCCTGACTCCACCCCTATCTAGCTATCGCTTGTGATAGGAATAGAAAATGACCCCCTAAGTCTGGTCGACTGAAAGAGCTCCCCTAAAGTTAGCCGGCTAACTAATTAGGATAGGCTGCTGTATTCAGAAGGGTGACTGTACTGTTGAATACGGGCACAAAGTTAGCCAGGTAACTAATTAGGATAGGCTGCTATATTCAGAAGGGTGGCTGTACTGTTGAATACGGCTCCAATGTTAGCCGGGTAACTAATTAGGATAGGCTGCTATATTCAGAAGGGTGGCTGTACTGTTGAATACGGCTCCAATGTTAGCCGGGTAACTAATTAGGATAGGCTGCTGTATTCAGAAGGGTGGCTGTACTGTTGAATACGGCTCCAAAGTTAGCCGGGTAACTAATTAGGATAGGCTGCTGTATTCAGAAGGGTGGCTGTACTGTTGAATACGGCTCCAAAGTTAGCCGGGTAACTAATTAGGATAGGCAGCTATATTCAGAAGGGTGGCTGTACTGTTGAATATGGCTCCAAAGTTCGCCGGGTAACGAATTAGGATAGGCTGCTGTATTCAGAAGGGTGGCTGTACTGTTGAATACGGGTACAAAGTTAGCCGGGTAACTAATTAGGATAGGCTGCTATATTCAGAAGGGTGGCTGTACAGTAGAAAATGTATGGGAAGAGCTGGAGAAACTGAAAGTGACAAAGCCATGGGGCCTGATGAGGTCCATCCCAGGATACTGAGGGAGCTCAGAGATGTGCTGGCGGGTCCGCTGTGTGACCTGTTCAATAGATCCCTAAAAACGGGAGTGGTGCCGAGTGATTGGAGAAGAGCGATGGTGATCCCGCTTCACAAGAGTAGGAACAGAGAAGAGGCTGGAAACTACAGACTGGTTAGCCTCACTTCGGTGGTGGGAAAAGTAATGGAGTCACTGCTGAAAGAGAGAATAGTGAACTATCTACAGTCCGGAGAATTGATGGACCAGAGGCAGCATGGATTCACCAGGGGAAGGTCCTGTCAGACAAATCTGATTGACTTTTTTGACTGGGTAACCAAGGAATTGGATCAAGGAAGAGCACTCGATGTCATCTACTTGGATTTCAGCAAAGCTTTTGATACGGTCCCGTACAGGAGACTGGTGAATAAAATGAGAAGCTTAGGAGTGAATGCCGAGGTGGTGGCCTGGATTGCAAACTGGTTGACGGACAGAAGACAATGTGTGATGGTAAATGGAACTCTCTCTGAAGAGAGAGCGGTTTTAAGCGGTGTACCACAAGGATCGGTGTTGGGACCGGTCCTGTTCAATATCTTTGTGAGCAACATTGCGGACGGGATAGAAGGTAGGGTTTGTCTTTTTGCGGATGACACTAAGATCTGCAACAGAATGGACACGCTGGAAGGAGTGGAGAGAATGAGTCTGGATTTAAGGAAGCTGGAAGAATGGTCGAAGATATGGCAGCTGAGATTCAATTAATATGGGGAGTGGAAATCCGAATGAACTGTATTCGATGGGGGGAGAAGGGCTGATGTGCACGGAGCAGGAGAGAGACCTTGGGGTGATACTGTCTAGAGATGTGAATCGTGTGATCGATCGTCTTAACGATCGATTTCGGCTGGGAGGGGGAGGGAATCGGATCGTCGCAGTTTGGGTTTTTTAAATATCGTGTAAATCGTGTAAATCGAAAACCGGCACACTAAAACATCCCTAAAACCCACCCGACCCTTTAAAATAAATCCCCCACCCTCCCGAACCCCCCCAAAATGCCTTAAATTACCTGGGGTCCAGTGGGGGGGGGAGGGGAAGGGGGAGGGCGGGAAAACCAGCACACTAAAACAACCCTAAAACCCACCCCGACCCTTTAAAATAAATCCCCCACCCTCCCGAACCCCCCCCCCCCCCCCAAATGCCTTAAATTGCCTGGGGTCCAGAGGAAGGGTCCCGGTGTGATCTTTTACTCTCGGTCTTCCATGCGTTGTAGAAATGGCGCCGGCGCCATTTTGTTTTTTTGTCCCCCGACGTCAGGAGCGTAGGAGATCGCTCCCGGACCCCCAGGAACTTTTGGCCAGCTTGGGGGGGCCTCCTGACCCCCACAAGACTTGCCAAAAGTCCAGCGGGGGTCCGGAACGATCTCCTACCGCGAATTGTTTTTCCGTACGGAAAAACGATTCGACTGCAGGAGGTCGTTCCGGACCCCCAGGGACTTTTGGCCAGCTTGGGGGGGCCTCCTGACCCCCACAAGACTTGCCAAAAGTCCAGCGGGGGTCCGGAACGACCTCCTGCAGTAGAATCGATTTTCCGTACGGAAAAACAATTCGCGGTAGGAGATCGTTCCGGACCCCCGCTATAATTTTGGCAAGTCTTGTGGGGGTCAGGAGGCCCCCCCAAGCTGGACAAAAGTCCCTGGGGGTCCAGCGGGGGTCCGGGAGCGATCTCCTACGCTCCTGACGTCGGGGGACAAAAAAACAAAATGGCGCCGGCGCTACCTTTGACCTGTCATATGACAGGTCAAAGGTAGCGCCGGCACCATTTCTACAACGCACGGACCGAGAGTAAAAGATCACACCGGGATCCTTCCTCTGGACCCCAGGTAATTTAAGGCATTTTGGGGGGGTTCGGGAGGGTGGGGGATTTATTTTAAAGGGTCGGGGTGGGTTTTAGGGTTGTTTTAGTGTGCCGGTTTTCCTGCCCTCCCCCTTCCCCCGATTTACGATTTTTTAATGATAAATCGGGGAATTGTTATTGTATCGCGGCTCTAACGATTTTTGACGATTTAAAATATATCGGACGATATTTTAAATTGTCAAAAAATGATTTACATCCCTAATACTGTCTAATGATCTGAAGTCGGGGAAACAATGTGACAAGGCGATAGCTAAAGCCAGAAGAATGCTGGGCTGCATAGAGAGAGGAATATCAAGTAAGAAAAGGGAAGTGATTATCCCCTTGTACAGGTCCTTGGTGAGGCCTCACCTGGAATACTGTGTTCAGTTCTGGAGACCGTATCTCCGAAGGGACAGAGACAGGATGGAGGCGGTACAGAGAAGGGCAACCAAAAAGGTGGAAGCCTTCATCGAATGACTTATGAGGAGAGATTGAAGAATCTAAATATGTACTCCCTGGAGGAAAGGAGGAGCAGAGGTGATATGATACAGACTTTCAGATACTTGAAAGGTTTTAATGATCCAAAGACAACGATAAACCTTTTCCGTCGGGAAAAAAATCAGCAGAATCAGGGGTCACGATTTGAAGCTCCAGGGAGGAAGACTCAGAACTAATGTCAGGAAGTATTTCTTCATGGAGAGGGTGGTGGATGCCTGGAATGCCCTTCCGGACGAAGTGGTGAAGACCAGAAGTGTGAGAGACTTCAAAGGGGCGTGGGATAAACACTGTGGATCCATAAAGTCTAGAGGACGTGAATGAATGCGGAAAAAAAGATTTGCATTCACAAAAAAGTGGGGAGTTGCTTGCTTTTTACGGCAGTTACTACCCCAAACCAAGTCAGCCTGATACTTCACTTTCAATGCATATCCAGCATAACTCTCTGCTTCAACGGCAAGGAGAATGAAGATAAGTGGATCTATATACAGACATCCAACAAAGACTGAATTAATTAGTCTGGGTAAACAAATAAGCATGGGTGTAGCTTGCTTATTACGGCGGCGGTTACTACCCCTAACTAATTAAGCTAGATGTTTCACTTAGATGCAGCTCCAACACTGCTCTCTGCATCAATGGTGGGGGTGGAAGGGAAATAGAACCAAAAGGTTACTAAGAGCCAAAAGTAACAGATAAGTATGAGAAAAAAAAAATGTGCGGAACTTGTTGGGCAGACTGGATGGGCCGTTTGGTCTTCTTCTGCCATCATTTCTATGTTTCTATGTTACTGTTGAATACGGCTCCAAAGTTAGCCGGGTAACTAATTAGGATAGGCTGCTGTATTCAGAAGGGTGGCTGTACTGTTGAATACGGTTCCAAAGTTAGCCGGGTAACTAATTAGGATAGGCTGCTATATTCAGAAGGGTGGCTGTACTGTTGAATACGGGTACAAAGTTAGCCAGGTAAGTAATTAGGATAGGCTGCTGTATTCAGAAGGGTGGCTGTACTGTTGAATACGGCTCCAATGTTAGCCGGGTAACTAATTAGGAAAGGCTGCTGTATTCAGAAGGGTGGCTGTACTGTTGAATACGGGTACAAAGTTAGCCGGGTAACTAATTAGGAAAGGCTGCTGTATTCAGAAGGGTAGCTGTACTGTTGAATACGGGTACAAAGTTAGCTGGGTAACTAATTAGGAAAGGCTGCTATATTCAGAAGGGTGGCTGTACTGTTGAATACGGGTACAAAGTTAGCCGGGTAACTAATTAGGAAAGGCTGCTATATTCAGAAGGGTGGCTGTACTGTTGAACACGGCTGCAAAGATAGCCGGGTAACTAATTAGGATAGGCTGCTGTATTCAGAAGGGTGGCTGTACTGTTGAATACGGGTACAAAGTTAGCCGGGTAACTAATTAGGAAAGGCTGCTATATTCAGAAGGGTGGCTGTACTGTTGAATACGGCTGCAAAGATAGCCGGGTAACTAATTAGGATAGGCTGCTGTATTCAGAAGGGTGGCTGTACTGTTGAATACGGCTCCAAAGTTAGCCGGGTAACTAATTAGGAAAGGCTGCTATATTCAGAAGGGTGGCTGTACTGTTGAATATGGCTCCAAAGTTAGCCGGGTAACTAATTAGGATAGGCTGCTGTATTCAGAAGGGTGGCTGTACTGTTGAATACGGCTCCAAAGTTAGCCGGGTAACTAATTAGGATAGGCTGCTGTATTCAGAAGGGTGGCTGTACTGTTGAATACGGCTCCAAAGTTAGCCGGGTAACTAATTAGGATAGGCTGCTGTATTCAGAAGGGTGGCTGTACTGTTGAATACGGCTCCAAAGTTAGCCGGGTAACTAATTAGGATAGGCTGCTGTATTCAGAAGGGTGGCTGTACTGTTGAATACGGGTACAAAGTTAGCCGGGTAACTAATTAGGATAGGCTGCTGTATTCAGAAGGGTGGCTGTACTGTTGAATACGGGTACAAAGTTAGCCGGGTAACTAATTAGGATAGGCTGCTGTATTCAGAAGGGTGGCTGTACTGTTGAATACGGGTACAAAGTTAGCTGGGTAACTAATTAGGATAGGCTGCTATATTCAGAAGGGTGGCTGTACTGTTGAATACGGGTACAAAGTTAGCCGGGTAAGTAATTAGGAAAGGCTGCTATATTCAGAAGGGTGGCTGTACTGTTGAATATGGCTCCAAAGTTAGCCGGGTAACTAATTAGGATAGGCTGCTGTATTCAGAAGGGTGGCTGTACTGTTGAATATGGCTCCAAAGTTAGCCGGGTAACTAATTAGGATAGGCTGCTGTATTCAGAAGGGTGGCTGTACTGTTGAATACGGCTCCAAAGTTAGCCGGGTAACTAATTAGGATAGGCTGCTGTATTCAGAAGGGTGGCTGTACTGTTGAATACGGCTCCAAAGTTAGCCGGGTAACTAATTAGGATAGGCTGCTGTATTCAGAAGGGTGGCTGTACTGTTGAATACGGCTCCAAAGTTAGCCGGGTAACTAATTAGGATAGGCTGCTGTATTCAGAAGGGTGGCTGTACTGTTGAATACGGGTACAAAGTTAGCCGGGTAACTAATTAGGATAGGCTGCTGTATTCAGAAGGGTGGCTGTACTGTTGAATACGGCTCCAAAGTTAGCCGGGTAACTAATTAGGATAGGCTGCTGTATTCAGAAGGGTGGCTGTACTGTTGAATACGGGTACAAAGTTAGCCGGGTAACTAATTAGGATAGGCTGCTATATTCAGAAGGGTGGCTGTACTGTTGAATACGGCTCCAAAGTTAGCCGGCTAAGGACTGGATTTATTAATGCCACAAGGCATAGTGAATCTCGTGGTAACGGGGGGCAAAACGGTAGTGCGGTCCTACAATAGCTGGCAGCGATCGCACCTCCGTGTTGCGATCACTGCCGGCGTCGCGCCAAATAACTACACCATAAAAGGCGTAGTTATTTGGCGTGAAACTGACAGCGATAAAGGTGCTTACCTTTCACTGTCGGCACAGTCTTCGTGGTCTCAGCCCCTGTGCCGCCCTGACTCCTCCTCTTCCAGGGCTGACGCTGCCCCAACTCCGCCCCATCTTGGTATTATTTTTATTTTTTATTTATTTATTTAATTTTATATACCGACAGCCGTTTGCACATCGTGCCGGTTTACAAGTAACTTACAACCATAAGATATATAGGCAGAAGCCTTTACAAGTAACAGTATGTAACATAAATGCAGTAACAGAGCAAGAAACTAAATAACTTAGGGAGGGAGGGGTAGGGGTAGTCATGACAAAGGGGGGGGGCGGGGGGAGGGTGAAAACAGACACATGGGGATAAGATATGTACAAGGGATTCAAGCAATAAATTGATATGTATAATGGTTTTATACAAAGTTGTATAGACGTGAAAACAAAAGTCATTGGGGTGAGGTGATAAGTGTGACTTGTACTAAGTAACATGTTTTAAAAGCAGGAAGTTAAGTGAGAGGTTTGTAGTTCCTTAATTAGTTTGAGGGGGTAGGAGTGGGGTGTAGGTCCTGGTGGGGGGTGTTAGTGAGAGAAGATGGACGGGTAAGGTTATTGGAAGGTGAGGAAGCTGATTGGGGGTATGCTTGGCGGAAGAGCCAGGTTTTGAGTTTCTTTTTGAAAGTGGATGTGGAGGTTTCGGTACGAAGGTCAAGAGGCATAGCGTTCCAAAGGGAGGGGCCTGCGAGGGAAAGAGCTCTATTGGTGGTGGAGATGAGTCTTGTGGATTTTATGGAAGGGTGGGTCTTGTGGAGGTACGAGGGAGGAAAGGTGGGTTTATCCAATTGTAGTGTTCGTTAGTAATACTTTTGTGGATGAGGGTGAGGGTCTTGTAAATGATTCGTGAGTGTATGGGGAGCCAGTGAAGCAAAACGTATCACAATTGCGTATTGCGTGCGATCTGCTTGCTAATGACTCCCTAAGTTTGCTATCCAGATTGTGTGGGAATATGGACCTCTGAAATCCTTAGCTCAGTGCACGGAGGTGGTCAAAAACAGAAAATATAATGTTAAGAATAATCTGAAAAGGAATGAAGAATAAACAGAAAATACCATATTGCCTGTGTATCAGGCCGTGGTGCGACTGTGCCTTGAGTACTGTGTGCTGTTCTGGTCTCCCCGTTTCAAGACAGAGCTAGTGAAACTAGAAAAGGTGCAGAGGAGGGCGGCAGAAGGGATGAAGGGGAAGGGGAATCTCCCCTAGGATGAGAGGCTGCGCAGGCGAGGGCTGTGAGACGCTGAGAGGGGACATGAGCGGGGTGCAGCTGGTAAATACAGGAGAGGGTTATTTTATCCTTTGTAAAGATACTAAAACTAGGGAGCACTCCATGAAAGTAATGAAGCAAATTTAATAAAGTATTTTATCACTCAGTGCATAATTAGGCTTTGGTATTTGTTATCAGAAGATGTGAGTTTAAAAACAGTCTTGGAGAAGCTTCTGGAGGAGAGGTCCATTAACAATCATTAGCCAGGAAGAATGGGGATCAGCGGGAGAAGGTTCTTCCTTTTTATGTATTTATTTAAACATTTTTACAGCCTGCTTTCCCCAAGGAAAGATACCTATAATTACCTGTTTAGCTTGCCCAGAACTGTGCACTGTCTGCCGGTATTCAAAATGGCGCCTATTGCCTTTGCCCTCACTATGTCACAGGGGCTACCGGTGCCATTGGTCGGCCCCTGTCACATGGTAGGAGCAATGGATGACGGCGCCATCTTGTGCCCAAGATGGCCCCTGGACCCCCCACTGGACCACCAGGGAGTTTTGGTAAGTCTTGGGGGGGAGGGGGGGGGGTTGTTTAAATTTGCTCCTTTAGACGGCCGAATAATTCGGCGAAGATTCGTTGTATTCGTGGGGAATTGTGATACGTTTTGCTTCCCCATGAATACAGCGAATATGGCCCTATACATTGCAGATTACAAATACGTAGGAAACGAATGCACACCCCTACTAAGCTTTGCATAGTTCAGATCTCTTAATGTGAATGTCTGTAACCAGTCTTAGGCCTCCATCCTCTGGGCTCTCCTCCTCCTCCTGCCCCATCTTCCTCCTATAGACTGACAGCCACCCTCCCTCCTCCTTCCTTTGCTCAGATCCCTCCTCCAGGTCACCTGGGAATAAGGAGTTTGGCATTGCTCACATGCTTGTTGGCATGGGTGAACCTTTGCTCTCGTTCTGGGTTGCTGCCTCTCCCGTTTGTCAGCAACGAAGCCTGGCCCAAAATGTCTCCTTTGATGAGCTAACAAGCCTGACGTTCAGCTGGCCTTGGCTGAACTTTGTGGTGGAAGTGGATGGTGAGAGAGAGTCGGAGGTTAGTTGTGCACTATGCACACTACGCCCATGTCTCAGCTGCAGGCAAGCTTTGGAGAGATCACATTTTCAAACAGCATTTGCTCTCTTAAACTGTTTATTTTTTATAGATATTTATACAGAAATTGACACAGAAATCACAGGATTTTAGAGCTACAAGTCGTAACATTTCCATATTAAAACACTTTAATTCCAACACCTTTCCTGACACTATGTACAGTATATACAAGGAATGGGAAGGACTGGGGCGTGGGCCGGCAGGGACTGCACCCATGCATATGACATGGTCTGTATTTTACATCATGTGTACCTTGTATATTACAGGGCAGTGTGTGCATGGTAAACTGGAGAGTTCAGGCATTAAATCGGCTCTGACCAGATCCATACAGGTCCCACTCTCACTCTCTCTCTCTCTAAGATTACGTCTCAGCCCTGCCATCTTCTGCCTCCTGTGATGCACCTCAGATCCACCCCTGCTGGGACCCTCCTTTATTCTCATTCCCTTCCTCAATCTAAGGTTTCTCTCCTTTCTCCCCTCAATTACTGGCTCTTTACTCACTGCAATGAAGATCCTCACCTGCTCCCTCTCTTCCTTCCCTTGCCACAGCTAAGGACCTGCTGGATTAACGTCTCCTGCATCCCTCCCTTAATGACCAACTCTATCACCCGGCTCAGCCTCTGCCTCCTGTCCTCCTCTTCCTATATCTAACATCCATTTCCTGCAGATCTGTGATTTCACTCCTCTCTCTGCCTTCCAAAGATAACGTTTCTAAAGCTTTGCCAGCATCACCGGCTCTTCTGAGAATCTGCTGGTGCTGGGTACTTACGTTGGTAGATACAGGGATGGAGTTCATGGAAAGTTTACTAAAGGCAGTTTTCACACTGTGCGCACAATTGTAAAGTCTGCAGGCGCTTTTTACTTCAGACGTTGTCAAATTTCAGAGAAAAAAGTGCCTTGGAAGAATCTGTGCGGTCCTGCAGCTGCCATTGTGTGGGGAGGTTTCCTATCAAAGTCTTTGTGCATGCAGACGTGTGCTGAGGCTGCCCAGGAAGAGAAACAATGCAAGTCTGGCAAATGCATTGAAGTCTAAATTTAGGAACCGGAATGCAGGTGAATTTTCAGCCAAAAGCGCACTCCCTCCTGAAAGTCTGGCTGAAAATCTCCCGCATTGCTTAAAAAGGCTTTTCTCTCATTTCTTCTCAACTAAATATCTTCTGAGTTCATCCCAGGTTTGTTATTGGTTTTTTTTTAATTCTCACCTCCTTTGAAAGACTCTTGCATGTATCCAGCACCCTGAAAATATGCATCTATTTGTATTACTCCCCAGTATTACTCCCCATTGCAACCTTATAGAGTGCTTTCTTGTTCCAAACTACCGTTCCTCTCAAACTGGTTGCCTTCTTGTCCCTTCTTTCTACTTTGGAAGTATTTTATTCATTGAGCCTTTCTCTGGAGTGCACCCCACTATTTCTATCCTAAGAAAGGTAAGGTCTCCAGAACTGCAGCATCACGGCTTCTCCATCTGCTCCCAGCACCTCCCTACTGCATTGTCTGCTCCTTCAACCCATCACACTTTGCAGCACACATCAGTTTCTTACTCCTGATCATGGACCTCTCACTAAGGTCTCCAGCATCACGGCTTCTTCCATCTGCTCCCAGCACCTCCCTACTGCATTGTCTGCTCCTTCAACCCATCACACTTTGCAGCACACATCAGTTTCTTACTCCTGATCATGGACCTCTCACTAAGGTCTCCAGAACTGCAGCGTCACGGCCTCTCCATCTGCTCCCAGCACCTCCCTACTGCATTGTCTGCTCCTTCAACCCATCACACTTTGCAGCACACATCAGTTTTTTTACTCCTGACTGGACCACTCGCTTGGATTTCTACACCCCCACAATGTGTGTTTCTATACTTTTTAAAAAATGTTTTTCATTACATCTTAGCTGCCATCCTCTCATCTTCTCTATTCCATCTGCAGCAGATTTTACACAAAGCAAACCCTTCCAGTAACTCCTCCAAGGATCATTTGTGAAACTGTTGAACAGAATTGGACTCAGGCCTGATATCTGTGGCTGCTATAGGATAGATGGATCTGATTCTAGGATCCAGTCCTCTCCCCTATGACAGGTACATATGCTGTAACTTCGGGGTTTTCACTGGAGTGATTTTGTTTTTGTTTTATCGTCTGTATGTTATGCTTTTTTTGTCTTGTTTGTTTTTGATGTTTTAATATTTACTGTGTTCTATATTTTTCTGTTAAACTTTACTAAAGTCCCCCCAAATTAAGCAGCCAATAAGTATAAAAAATAAACAAAAACAAGAAATAGGTCAACTATTGGGGATCTGTTGCATACTTGTTACCCAGACTGGCGACTGAAAGAGACAGGATGCTGGCCTGAAAGGACCTTGGACTGGCCCAGCAGGGCACTTCTTGTGTTCCTAATATATTGATGACTCCCCTTTTCTTGGAGTGGACTCCTCTACACTACCTCCTCCTACCCTCCTATATCACTTATCCAAGATTTACCTCCTCCTACCCTCCTATATCACTTATCCAAGATTCTCCTCCTCCTACCCTCCTATATCACTTATCCAAGATTCTGCTCTTCCTACCCTCCTATATCACTTATCCAAGATTCTCCTCCTCCTACCCTCCTATATCACATATCCAAGATTCTCTTCCTCCATTCTCCCCCCCCCCTATATCACTTATCCAAGATTCTCCTCCTTCTCCTACCCTCCTATATCACTTATCCAAGATTCTCCTCCTCCTACCATCCTATACCACTTATCCAAGATTCTCCTCCTTCTCCTACCCTCCTATATCACTTATCCAAGATTATCCTCCTCCTACCCTCCTATATCACTTATCCAAGATTCTCCTCCTCCTACCCTCCTATATCACTTATCCAAGATTCTCCTCCTCCTCCTCCTCTCCTCCTATATCACTTATCCAAGATTCTCCTCCTCCTCCTCTCCTCCTATATCACTTATGCAAGATTTCCTGTTGAATTCAAAGTTCCTCTGCTGCTCCCTTCTCCCTCTGGCCCTGGCTATAAGAGTCCCTCCTCTCTCCCTCTTTCCATCCATGGATTTAAATTCTCCTTAATTCTTTGCAAGTTAGATTTAAGATTACATTTGTTACATCCTCCATCACTGGAATTAAAATCTCCTTCCTGGATTTGAGAAGCCCTTCTTTCTTTCACTCCTAAATCTAAGATTCTCCTCCTCTCCCCGGGTTTAAGATTCTTCCCTTCTCTTCCCTGTTCTCCTTGGTTTTTAAGATTCATTCCCTCCTCCTTGAATTTGAGATTTCCCTCCTCTCTTGTTCCCTGGCTTTCTGACCTTTTCTGTACTCCCTGTCATGCTGGGTCTGAGGTCCCCATCCCTTCTGCATGAATTGTCCTGTTCCCCATTTCCTGTTCAACAGGATCCTCAGGAGGTAGCACATGGCCAGAGGTTTCAATGAAGAGCAAAAAAGAACATACAAATAAAAAAAAGAACATACAAATAAAAAGAACATACAAATAAAAAAAAATCAACATGTCATCTTCTGTCCCTTGATGAGGAAACATCATAATTAGACCTTGGGAGGCTACCAAGTCACTGGGAAAGCTGTTACAATCTTTTGTCTGTTTCCCCTATTGTAATTTCACTGCTCCTGGCCTTCCTGTCCACTTTATCATAGAGTTATACCACTTTATTATGGAGCTATCTTTAGTAAATCCCACAAAACCTTTCTACCCTAAGAACCGAACAAGACTGCAAATGCAAATAACATATTGTCTGCACACTGTTTTATGCCTATAACTCTTAATTATAATATAAACAAAGTAGTTTAAAAATAAAATGTTCAGTTCTCCTGTTGTGTCATTAAAATATCATTGAAAATCTGTAAAATTGGAGCATCCGGCTCTTGTTAGGACAGTGAATAAGTGCCACACCACATCCTTGTGAGGAGACATGGGGACCCCCCCAGGAAGAGTCACTTTCGCTCCCCCGTTCCAGGCTGCTTGAGATTAATGGTAAGAGGCAGCTGTAAGTCAGCCAAGGCTCTGCAGTCAGAGGTCATGAATGCTCCCACTCAGGCAGCTCTCTGGGCGGGCTCCTAAAATTACTATCATTATGAAGAAAACAGCAAAAAGGCTACAGCCCAGAAATGTTAGAAAAGCATCCCTCCAGTCCTTCTTGTCACACACAGGTTTCTCTGGCACTTTGTCTGCCCCATGACGTTGTGGACGACGTAAGTCTCTCTCTCTACATCTCGGCATCTTGTGACGAGCATGATTTCTCGGACTGTCTCTCTTCCTCCTCCTCTCTCTCGGGCTTCCTTGTGGCTGTTTCCCCCAGGACCTTGGCACTGTGCTCCTGTGCTTTGGCCCTCAGAGCAGCTATGCTGTTTTCTCTTAGTTCTTCGTTTGAGATGGGAGCGTTGGGATCTGGAATCTGCTCTTCTTTCTCTCCCTTGTCAGGTTTCGGGATAGACGGCCGCTCCATCTCAGGCTTCCTCCCGGGCTCAGCTGCAGCCTCCAGAGACTTTTTGTGCATCCCTAAAAAGAATTGTTGGTATTCTGGTTTAGAAAAGCGTCTGGTCATGGGAAAGCCATCTTGAACTGAAAACAGCAAAGATAAAGAGAGGCCAGAATTAAGGAAAAGGAGAGACCCTTCCTTCAAACAGCAGAATCTACACTTTGAAAAGCCATTCAAAAGAGCTTCAAAGAGCCATCAGAGCAAGGGCCAGGCAAGCTCAGTCTGAGGCCTTCCTGAAGCATTCAGCAGTCAGTCTGAGGCCTTCAAAGCTTGCCAGAACCTTGGCACCTGCATTGGCCACTGTTGGAAAGATGGTACTGAGCTGATAGACCCTCGGGCTGACCCAGTATGGCTATTCTTATGTTTTATGCTCTCAAAACCTTCAAAGATCAATCAGACTGAGACCGCAAAAAAGCAAAAACAAAAGGTTTCCAAGAGCATTCACAGCACATTCCGGCATTGCTCGTTAAGGTAGAGACTCCATCAAACCTGACACCCCTTGGGCTTTCACCTGCAGGCTTAAGAGAATTTTCCAGGTTTATAGCAAAGGAAGAGTTTAAAAGCAAGTAAAGCTGTGGCAGCTTTAGAGAGGGAGAAGGAGATGGCATTCTGTGCAACTGCACTGTACTGTGCCCTTTTAATTTATTTTAATATAATGTTCTTAGCATTCAGACAGGTTAATCCACACCAGTTGGTTATGCACCTCTACCAGCAGAAGGAGACTGAGCAAAGCTGACGTCTCTTTATATATACCCCTGCTCTGACATCAGCCTGCCAGTATTCTCTGTCTCCAGCAGATGGCGGATGTGCATCTCCCTGCTGGGGATTGCTTTAAAAACATAGAAAATGAAAGGAGAAAAGAAGAAGGAAATTAATTTGCCCTGTTCTGCTGTGGTGATACCTTATGGTCTCTCCTTCCAGTTGAATTTTCCTGAGGTGATATCTGTGGATCCTTCCCTCAGTAGAGAGCTGCGATCCAGTCTTTGGTTTTCCAGTGTGGACTTAGCTGTAGAGAGAGAAACAGCTGAGAGGCTAGCGGGTGCAGGAAGCTGAGCGTGGCAGTGAAGGCCTTTGCCCTCTTCCCCCCGCAGCCAGAGACAGACTTTATACTCGGCAGGACAGGCTGAGTTCAGGTAAAGAAGAAAAAAAAAGTGAGAGTTTCCATTCCCCTTCTGGTTTCCAAGTCTCGGTGCGCTAATCTGACTTCCATTTTGGCGGGATGAGCAGCCTTTTGGCTAGGCCCTGCTCTCAGGCTTTGCTTACACTCCCCGTGGTAGGCCACAGCGGCATTCGCACACTTTTCTGCGCACAAGTGACTGTTCGTGCTTGCATACCCGGGTGTGCGCTTAGGTGGGCACCTACCTGGACTGTGTATTATGCACCTATATTTTGGATGCTTATTGAACAGAAGCTATTTTTGGGCGCCCTGTCCATGCTCGTTTGTGCAGGCGTGCAGCTTGGGTGCACGATTGTCAGACACTTTGGGAACGAGCTACTAGTGGGTGTTTACCATTGGTTTTGTATGATAGTCATTGCAGATTCGCCAACGGTCCTGTGAGTATAATTGTACGGCCTGTGTGGCAGAAATAACGATAGTGCTTGCCCTATTCAGGCATCTCAGCTTGGCTTACCCCAACTTGTATTAGCGCTGCTTGGAGGCTCAGGGAGAGTTAACTCCAGCTGCTTTTACTGAGCCCATCCTTCCCAGCATGGTGCAGGAATGGGACCAGAGGTTTCCTCTGGTTTGGGGGCTCCCCTAGAGAGAATGAGACGTGATTTAAGAAAGCTTGAACGGTGATTAAAGGTATGGCAGTTGGGATTCAATGCCAAGAAGTGCAGATTCATACATCTGGGGATGTGGTAATCCAGAAGAGCAGTATGTCCTGACGGTGAAGGGCTGTTCTGCATGAAGCAAGGGACCTTGGGTTGATATTGTCTAGCGATCTGAAGACGACAACGCCAGAAGAATGCTGGGCTGCATAGCGAGAGGAATAACCAGTAAGAAAAAGGAGGTGATGATCCCCTTGTACAGGGCCTTGGTGAGGCCTCACCTGGAGTACTGTGTTCAGTTCTGGAGCCCGTATCTCCGAAGGGACAGAGACAGGATGGAGGTGGTCCAGAGAAGGGCGACCAAAATGGTGGGGAGTCTCCATCAAATGACTTATGAGGAGAGGCTGAAGGACCTGAATATGTACATCCTGGAGGAGAGGAGGTGCAGGGGAGATAGGATACAGACCTTCTGATACCTGAAAGGTTTTAATGATGTACAAACTTCAAACTTTTTCCATTGGAAAGAAAACAATAGAACTATAGGGGGTCATGAAAAGAAACTCCAGGGAGGATGACTCAGAAGCGTCTTCACGGAGAGGGTGGTGAATGCCTGGAACGCCCTTCCGGAGGAGGTGGTGAAGAAGAGAAAAGTCAAAGAATTCAAAGTGGCATGGGATAAACACTGTGGATATCTACAGGCTAGAGGACAGAAATGAGAAAAGAGTGCATGGGGGTAACTTGCTGGTGTAGCGGTTACTACCATAAACCAATAAGCCTTCATACTGTTGATGCATCTCCATCATTGCTCTCTGCTTTTACAGCAGGGGGAAAGAGAAAAAAGGGAATTGGACTCAGACAGTAACCAACAAGGACATTGGATTTTACAGCCTGGGAAAACAAAGCATGGGGGGGGGGAGACAAATAAGCATGGGGGTAATTTGCTGATGTGGCTGTTACTACCTTTAACCAACATGCCTGATACTTTGGATGCAACTCCAGCATTGCTCTCTGCTTCAATGGCAAGAGGTAACCTGGAATTGGACTCAGACAGCAAATAACAAGGTCCCTGACTTTACTGGTTTGAGGGGGTGACTTGTATGGCGCAGCAGATGCTACCATAAGCTCACTGGGCAGACTGGATGGACCGTTTGGTCCTTTTCTGCCGTCATTTTCTATGTTCGTCAGCAGGGGAAGGCCACTTAGTGGGTGCAGGACCAATGCCCCCTGGTTTTGGAATGGACCATGGAAGCATTCGTGCGCTTTTTTACGTGCAAGTCTGCCGTGAAACAGCTTGGCAGGTTGAGCAGGCTTTTGGCTAGGCTCCCCTTGCAGATGTGGTAGGCCTAAAATTTCAGGTTCACAAACTGCAGATCCCCGCATCAGAGAACGTCTACACCTGCTGCAGCTCATGCTGACAGGGACCTAGGTGGCAGAGATGATGAAGGTGAACCTCACTCCCTGGAGGATTGAGAAATATAGAGCAATGTTGCTTTTCTTTCATAGAGATGAGTTGCCGGTTCGGGTCACCCAGACACTGAAGATGCTGGGGGTGTTGGGTGCTAATTCTGTGTCTGAGACAAACAAGAATCTCATTTAGATTCCTTATGTAAAGCATAATGGATGCTATTCAAGAATTGATTGATCTTGAATGGGGCACCCCAGCAGCTAACTTGAAAGGGGGATGAGCCTTGGTACTGCTGTACCCCTGGATCTGGCAGAGAGAGAGCGAGCAGTTGTGCTTTCTGAAAACGGATGCACTGGTGTCTGCTGTCACCAAGCAGATGACTATGGAAGAGGAGGCGCAGGGTAGGAGAATTGAGGCTATCCTTAAGCAGGCTTTGAGGTGGTGGCAATGGTAAGGGAAATTTGATTCAAATGGCATCTGAGGGCCCTGACTTTTACGGTCTGGGAGACTGGTAAGCCTGGGGGTAACCTGCCCAGGGCAGCAGATCCTGGCATAAGCTTGCTGGGCAGACTGGGTGGATTATCTGGTCCTTTTCTGCTGCTGTTTCTATGTTTAATTACAGATGGCCTCTTGCTGCTCCCTGGTGCATCGTTCTTGCTTGCTCTCTCTCAGGAAGTCGATGAGTCTGGTTTGAATTTCCCGGCAGTGCCCTGTGGCCTCACCACCTTGCATGAGCCCGATCTCATCTAATCTCGGAAGCTAAGCAGGGTTGAGCATCAGCTATGGCTGATGAATTGGTGCCGAGGCAATTTCAAAGTCTAATCTTATGGAAAGACCTTTTAAAGGATCACTCTGGCTTGGGAGTGAGTTAAAAAAAAAAAAAAAAAAGGCCAATAGTGGGGTGAGTCCCAGGTTCCTCAGTTACCAGAAGATTAGAAGCAGGCGCCGTGTTCGTTCAGTGTGAGAGGTCGTCCTAGGGACTTTCAAACATTTTTGAACCTACAGAGGAGTGGCTTCTCAGAGAGCTTGACCTTTGCATAGGTCTCAGTCCTTCGTCCCAGGCAGCCCAGATGGGGTTGGTCTCGAGTGGTGGTGCCCCCCGACCTCCTCACTGAGGGTGTGCTGACCCGTTCCTGGGAACAGGAGATAGGGAGTTGCCTGTCTCTCCTTCTATCAGAGGAGGTTCCAGATCACGTCAGACCAGTGGATTCTGGAGGTGATAAGAGATGGTTATGCTCTGAAGTTTCTCAGTGTTTCTTGGGACGTTTTGTGGAGTCTCCCTGCAGTTTTACGCAGAAGAGTCAAACAGTGGAGTGCACATTGTCAAGACTCCTCAGCCTGCGGGCTGTGATCCCAGTGCCCATGTCACAAGAAAATATGGGCTGATATTCCAATTATTTCATTGTACCCAAGAAGGAGGGTTCCTTTTGCCCCATCCTGGAGCTCAAGGGAATCAACCAGCTTTTATAAGTGACTTGTTCCCACATGGAAACCTTACACTCGCTGATAATGGCAGTATAATTGGGGGAGTCTTAAGTCTCTGGATTGTCAGAAGTGTATCGACATATTCCCATCTGGCTGGAGCATCAACTGTTTTCTGTGTTTCGCTGTTTTGGGACAACATCAGATTTTGAGCGCTACCCTTTGATTTGGCCACTGCGCCAGAACCTTCTCTAAGGTCATGGTGATACTAGCGGCAGTGTTGAGAAAGGATGGCATTCTGATCCACCTATACTTAGACAATTGGCTAATTTGGGCCAAGAGCCATGAAAGAGAGTTTTCAGGCCTCGCACAAGGTGATCTCCTTGCTACAGGAACTAGGTTGGGTAGTGAACTTAGCCAAGAGCAATATCAGCCATCCCAGAAACTAAAGTATCTCGATGTTCGTTTTTGACACGAAGTAGGACAGAGTGTTCCTGCTGGAGGTCCACATTCAGAATCTGATGGCGCAGGAGTTGGCAGCGCAGGGGTGCTGGAGTACAGAGGAGTATCTCTGGAGCATCAATTGGCTGGAAACCCATGCTGTTCTTTTGGCATGCTTATGATTCATCGTCAGCTTGCAGGGTCAAGAGGTCCAAATGATGTTGGACAACGCGACAACGATGGCTTACATCAGTCACTAAGGAGCAGCCAAGAAGCCAGCAAGTGTTGCAGGAAATAGCCCAATTCATACACAGGCAGAAGTAGATTTTCAAGAGATCTCAGCCTCACACATTGCAGGAAAAAAACAATGTAAGAGCCGACTTTCTCAGCAGACAGAATTTGGATCCTGGAGAATGGGAATTGTACAACGAAGCATTCCAGCTCATAGTGGGCTGCTGGACCTCCCATTTCTAGGCTTGCTGATGACATCACACAATGCAAAGGTTCTTCGCTTCTTCAATTGCAGGAGAGATCTGAAGTTTTCAGACATTGATGCCCTCGAGCAGGAGTGGCTGGAAGGCTTTCCCCATGGCCTATTCTGGGCAGAATGATTCAGAGGTTTGAGAGACACATGGGGTTGATACTTCTGGTGGTGTTGGATTGACCCAGGAGGCTGCAGTATGCAGATCTGCGGAGGCTTCTGGTGGAATATCCTCTCTGATTACTGGTCCACAGGGATCTGCTACGGCAGGGACTTATTCTTCTCGAAGATCTGACTTTATTTTGTCTTATGATGTGGCCCTTGAGAGCGCTCGGTTGCTGAAGTGTGGGAATTCCACCTTGCTTTGAATGTGAAAGTTATTCACTTCCTTAGCCTATGTTCGCGCTTGGCGAATGTTTATAGCTTGGTGTGAAGAACGAGGGGTTCATCTTTGTTTGGTTAAAATCCCACTCAGTTTGGATTTTTGCAGGATGGGTTGTTTAAGGACTTGGCCTTTAATTCCTTGAAAGTTCAGGTGGTGACACTTGTCTGTTTCCGAGGTCAGGTGAATTGTGAACCCTTGTCAGCCCATCTGGTTGTGGCCTGGTTCTGGAAAGGGGTGAATCACGCATCTCCGTCCCCCCTTGCGATTGCCAGTGCCATTGTGGAGTCTTAATCTGATTCTGGATTTCTGGCGGATCCCACCTTTAGCCTCTCCTTGAGGTAGGTTACTAGAGGACAATGTTCTGCATGTAGGGTTTCCGAACTGTGGGCTATGACTTGATGGGAACCGTATCTGCAAGTGTCCCCAGGGGTGGAACAGCTGTAAACTGTTCCATCATTTTTGCCGAAGGTGGTCTCGGCTTTTCACTTGAATCAATCAATTCCCTGCTGACTTTGGGAAGGGAGAGAAAGAGGAGGATGAATATCAGCTGTTACAGACCTTGGGTGTCAAGTGGCATATCATGAGGTATTGGAGGGTTCTAAACCTCTCAGAAAGATGGACCAGATGTTTATACTCCATGGTGGAAGGAAACTGGGTGAGCCGGTGTCACAGGCTATGATAGCCCATTGGATTAAGGAGGTTGTCACAGCCATGTATGTGGATGCTGAGCATTTGTTGCCTAATCAGGTTAGGGCTCATTGCACTAGGGCTCAGCCAGTGTCATGGGCTGAGATTGGATGGTTGTTTCCCATCGAGATTTGCCAATCTGTGACATGGTCTTTCTTATGCAACTTCCAGGCATTTTACCCTAGATGTGCAAGCCTGGGAGGATGCAGCCTTCGCGTGTGCAGTGTTGATTGGACCGCGTCAACCTCCCGCCCTGTTCGAGAGTAGCTGTGGTACATCCCAATGGTATGGATTAACCTGTCAGAATACTAAGAACGGAAAAATTACTACTTAGCTGATAATTTCTTTTTCTTTAATGAAGACAGGTTAGTCCACCTTCTCGGCCTTAGCTGCTGGATGGTGGTGCTATTGTCCTCCTGAGTGGCTGCATTTCTGGGGATTACTGGTAAGTGACAGATCCAATCCCTAAATTAGTAATATTACACTCCTTGTCTGTCCTCAGTGTTTTTTTTCTATTAAAGCATTGTTTGAATGGTTGTCTTTAATAGTTATGATTATATATTGTTTAGCTGTCCACAGAGGGCTTTTGCAGAGAATAGTGGTGGACTGATGTCAGGAGCAGGAGTATATATAGCGTGATGTCAGCTTTACTCTGTCTCCATCTGCTGGTAGAAATGTATAAGCTGTTCTCATTAAACACAAGGAATTATCAGGTGAGTAGTAATTTCTCCTTAAATAGCAAAAGGAGGGGCTTTATCAGAGAGAGCCTTAGGAGGAAGAAGAGGATCACTGGATGGGAGGAAGGGAAGCAATACACAGGAAAACAGGATAAAAAAAGGGTGTGTAGAAATACAGGGGAGAGAGTGGGGAATGTACAGAGGATCACAGAGAAGGGGGAGTAAGAAGCACAGTACACCATGGGCAAGAGAGGGCAACATGAGAAGTACAGAGGATCATAAGAAAGGGATAGAAAAAGAGAGAGGTGCATATTAACATCTGGGATAAACTGACAGGATCCTTAGCTGTGAGGGAGTGAGGGGTAAAGCCTGGGATAAGCACAGAGGATCCTTAGCTGTGAGGGAGTGAGAGGTAAAGCCTGGGATAAGCACAGAGGATCCTTAGCTGTGAGGGAGTGAGGGGTAAAGCCTGGGATAAGCACAGAGGATCCTTAGCTGTGAGGGAGTGAGAGGTAAAGCCTGGGATAAACACAGAGGATCCTTAGCTGTGGGGGAGTGAGAGGTAAAGCCTGGGATAAGCACAGAGGATCCTTAGCTGTGAGGGAGTGAGGGGTAAACCCTGGGATAAGCACAGAGGATCCTTAGCTGTGGGGGAGTGAGAGGTAAAGCCTGGGATAAGCACAGAGGATCCTTAGCTGTGAGGGAGTGAGAGGTAAGCCTGGGATAAGCACAGAGGATCCTTAGCTGTGAGGGAGTGAGAAGTAAAGCCTGGGATAAGCACAGAGGATCCTTAGCTGTGAGGGAGTGAGAAGTAAAGCCTGGGATAAGCACAGAGGATCCTTAGCTGTGAGGGAGTGAGAGGTAAAGCCTGGGATAAGCACAGAGGATCCTTAGCTGTGAGGGCGTGAGGGGTAAACCCTGGGATAAGCACAGAGGATCCTTAGCTGTGGGGGAGTGAGGGGTAAAGTCTGGGATAAGCACAGAGGATCCTTAGCTGTGAGGGAGTGAGAGGTAAAGCCTGGGATAAGCACAGAGGATCCTTAGCTGTGAGGGCGTGAGGGGTAAAGCCTGGGATAAGCACAGAGGATCCTTAGCTGTGGGGGAGTGAGAGGTAAAGCCTGGGATAAGCACAGAGGATCCTTAGCTGTGAGGGAGAGAGGGGTAAAGCCTGGGATAAGCACAGAGGATCCTTAGCTGTGTGGGAGTGAGGGGTAAAGCCTGGGATAAGCACAGAGGATCCTTAGCTGTGAGGGAGAGAGGGGTAAAGCCTGGGATAAGCACAGAGGATCCTTAGCTGTGTGGGAGTGAGGGGTAAAGCCTGGGATAAGCACAGAGGATCCTTAGTTGTGGGGGAGTGAGGGGTAAACCCTGGGATAAGCACAGAGGATCCTTAGCTGTGAGGGGTAAAGCCTGGGATAAGCACAGAGGATCCTTAGCTGTGAGGGAGAGAGGGGTAAAGCCTGGGATAAGCACAGAGGATCCTTAGCTGTGGGGGAGTGAGGGGTAAAGCCTGGGATAAACACAGAGGATCCTTAGCTGTGAGGGGTAAAGCCTGGGATAAGCACAGAGGATCCTTAGCTGTGAGGGAGTGAGAGGTAAAGCCTGGGATAATCACAGAGGATCCTTAGCTGTGGGGGAGTGAGGGGTAAAGCCTGGGATAAGCACAGAGGATCCTTAGCTGTGAGGGGTAAAGTCTGAGATGAGCACAGAGGATCCTTAGCTGTGGGGAGTGAGGAATAAAGCCTGGGATAAGCACAGAGGATCCTTAGCTGTGGGGGAGTGAGGGGTAAAGCCTGGGATAAGCACAGAGGATCCTTAGCTGTGGGGGAGTGAGGGGTAACGCCTGGGATAAGCACAGAGGATCCTTAGCTATGGGGGAGTGAGGGGTAAAGCCTGGGATAAGCACAGAGGATCCTTAGCTATGGGGGAGTGAGGGGTAAAGCCTGGGATAAGCACAGAGGATCCTTAGCTGTGAGGGAGTGAGAGGTAAAGCCTGGGATAAGCATAGAGGATCATTAGCTGTGAGGGAGTGAGGGGTAAAGCCTGGGATAAGCACAGAGGATCCTTAGCTGTGAGGGAGTGAGAGGTAAAGCCTGGGATAAGCACAGAGGATCCTTAGCTGTGAGGGGGAGTGAGGGGGAAAGCCTGGGATAAGCACAGAGGATCCTTAGCTATGGGGGAGTGAGGGGTAAAGCCTGGGATAAGCACAGAGGATCCTTAGCTGTGAGGGAGTGAGAGGTAAAGCCTGGGATAAGCACAGAGGATCCTTAGCTGTGGGGGAGTGAGGGGTAAAGCCTGGGATAAGCACAGAGATTCCTTAGCTGTGAGGGAGTGAGGGGTAAAGCCTGGGATGAGCACAGAGGATCCTTAGCTGTCAGGGAGTGAGGGGTAAAGCCTGGGATAAGCACAGAGGATCCTTAGCTGTGAGGGAGTGAGGGGTAAAGCCTGGGATGAGCACAGAGGATCCTTAGCTGTGAGGGAGTGAGGGGTAAAGCCTGGGATAAGCACAGAGGATCCTTAGCTGTGGGGGAGTGAGGGATAAAGCCTGGGATAAGCACAGAGGATCCTTAGCTGTGGGGGAGTGAGGGGTAAAGCCTGGGATAAGCACAGAGGATCCTTCGTATTGATGAAAGGTTGGTTGATCTTGGGATTATCCCTGAAAATGTTTATTTGGGGGTAAGTGAAAAAAACATCCGAGTTGAAGCAAAGTCTGTAGTATTTTAGCAGGAGCTGAATGTGGCCTGGAAGCGTTTGTGCTCCGGGTTTCTCTTTCTCTGCTGAGGAGGGATGTAGTTCGTTCAGCAGAGTGAGGACATTGTTCATTGAGTTCTGGGAGTTCTCATGCCCGCCCGGGTAATTTCTCTGCATAGATTGCTGCTGTTAGAGTTGGCATTTACAGCGTGTGTGTTTATCCCCCTGCTTTACTCTTCCTTCCCATGCAAATCCCAGATGCAGATAAAGTGGGGTGAAGACGTGGCTAATTTTGTACCGGGGTAGTTTCTCTTTGAGAACTGGCTATAAAGGTAGCGGAGTACAAAGTTTCCCTCATGCTTTGCACTGCATGGCGTTTTGTAATTTGCCCGGTATTGTTTCTGGTGGCTCTTGAATACGAGGTCAGCCCCTGCACACAGACTGCTCGATGGACGGTCCGGATTAGTATTACTTTATACTGTGCAGTGACTTTTATCCATCCTGCTGCAATAAGTTTTGCACAAGAAAGCACTAGCATGCACTAACGAGAGGCTGAATAATAGGAAGAGCAGTATTCAAAAGCATTTGCACAGGTGAATGTGCTTGTTACAATTTGCGTGTTACACTGGAGGTGTTCCTGGTGGGGCTGGAGGGGCTTGACAGACACATTTTTCCATGATCTGCTGAATCGGTGGTGTGATGTTTCCAATTACAATAAGATGTGCTTTAGTTCAGCGCATACTATAAGAGAGAGGTAAGGATATTGCTAAGCAGGTTTATAGATCCACTTAAGTTATTGGAAGAGATGGTAACAGTGGATGGAATAGAGACCTGTTCTAGGAAGGATGATAATTGAGAGACAGAACATGCATCACACAAGATTGTCCCAATTAAATCCCAGTGTCTGTCATTAAGGAAAGCTGTTCCTGCTTTAAGCAGCCTTCCCTGATCTATGACCTCCCCAATTGCTACAACTCGCCTCGGTCCGCCAGTCGACGCTCCCATCCCTGACATGGCTTCTGACGTTATATTAATCAGTCCTGAGTTTTATGAACTAATACTAGTTCAGCCCTAAGTATAGGATGTCATGTATATATTTGATAATATTCAGTCCTGAGTACAAGTGAATATTATAGTCCTACGTATATGACTATATATTATTTATTTCTGAGACTAGATATTATTTTTTCTATGTTAGCCATGACTCTGGCTTTTCCTCCTCCCAGTTCAAGTGCCCCTGTTTTATTGTAACTTTCATTCACTTTTCTCTCTTCGCCTATTGATCACGTTGATGTTTATGTTATTGCACAGCTGTTTATTGTAAACCGATACGATATGATTGGTTTCATGAGTGTCGGTATAAAAAAAGCCCTAAATAAATAAGTGAAGGGGGAGCCTATCGTGTTGGATTGGACTTCACCTTACAACAGGAGGGACCCAGGCTGCTGAAGAAGAGTGGCAGAAGGACATGAGTCCCGGGTCAGCATGCAGGAGGGGTCCCGGGTCAGCATGCAGGAGGGGTCCTGGGTCAGCATACAGGAGGGGGTCCTGGGTCAGCATGCAGGAGGGGTCCTGGGTCAGCATACAGGAGGGGGTCCTGGGTCAGCATGCAGTAGGGGTCCTGGGTCAGAATGCAGGAGGGGTCCTGGGTCAGCATACAGGAGGGGGGGGGTCCTGGGTCAGCATACAGGAGGAGTCCCGGGTCAGCATGCAGGAGGGGTCCTGGGTCAGCATGCAGGAGGGGTCCCGGGTCAGCATGCAGGAGGGGTCCTGGGTCAGAATGCAGGAGGGGTCCTGGGTCAGCATACAGGAGGGGGGGTCCTGGGTCAGCATACAGGAGGAGTCCCGGGTCAGCATGCAGGAGGGGTCCTGGGTCAGCATGCAGGAGGGGTCCCGGGTCAGAATACAGGAGGAGTCCCGGGTCAGCATGCAGGAGGGGGTCCCGGGTCAGCATGCAGGAGGGGTCCTGGGTCAGCATACAGGAGGGGGTCCTGGGTCAGAATGCAGGAGGGGTCCTGGGTCAGCATGCAGGAGGGGGTCCTGGGTCAGAATACAGGAGGGGGTCCTGGGTCAGCATATAGGAGGGGGTCCTGGGTCAGAATGCAGGAGGGTGTCCTGGGTCAGCATACAGGAGGGGTGTCCTGGGTCAGCATACAGGAGGGAGTCCTGGGTCAGCATACAGGAGGGGTCCTGGGTCAGCATACAGGAGGGGTCCTGGGTCAGCATACAGGAGGGGGTCCTGGGTCAGCATGCAGGAGGGGTCCTGGGTCAGCATGCAGGAGGGGGTCCTGGGTCAGAATGCAGGAGGGGTCCTGGGTCAGAATGCAGGAGGGGTCCTGGGTCAGCATGCAGGAGGGGGTCCTGGGTCAGCATATAGGAGGGGGTCCTGGGTCAGCATATAGGAGGGGTCCTGGGTCAGAATACAGGAGGAGGGAGCCTTCTTTAAAGCAGCGGGGCAGTTTTGAGTTACTTTTGAAGAAGGAGGAGAGTCTTTTGAGAATTTTTTATAAGCGGTATATTAACTTGAATTGAATTGGAGTTTGGAGTTTCCTAACAGATCCCACAGCCTGATAGCAGGAAGGGGGGAGAGGCAGATTCCTGCCAAGTACCCATCCAGTCAGGGTTGTTCTCTGTTTTGAGAGAATTACTGATTTTGTGAAGATATTTGTGAATCTGTTGTTACCTCTGGGAGGATATTCCCCCCCCTCTCTCTCTCCCATACACACATACTCCTCCAGTCCACCCCCCCCCCCTCACACACACACACACACACATACAAACATTCTCACTCTCTCTCTCTCTCACACATACACACAGGCATGCATTCTCATTCCCTCTCACACATACACACAGGCAGGCTGTCTCATTCTGTCTCTCTCTTTTCTTATACACACACACACACATACATGCATTTATCTCATTCTCTCTCTCTCTCTCTCTCTCTCACACACACATACACACCAAGACATTCTCACTCTCTCTCTCAGACACATACACACAGGCATACTGTCTCATTCTCACTCTCTCTCATACATACACACAGGCAGGCTGTCTCATTCTGTCTCTCTCTTTTCTTATACACACACATACACACCCAGGCATTTATCTCATTCTCTCTCTCTCTCTCTCTCACACACACCCAGGCATTTATCTCATTCTCTCTCTCTCTCTCTCTCTCTCTCTCACACACACCCAGGCATTTATCTCATTCTCTCCCTCTCTCACACACACATACACACAGGCATGCTGCTCATTCTGTCTCTCTCTTTTCTTATACACACACATACACACCCAGGCATTTATCTCATTCTCTCTCTCTCTCTCTCACACACATACACCCAGGCATTTATCTCATTCTCTCTCTCTCTCACACACACACATACACACCCAGGCATTCTCTCTCTCTCTCACACACATACACACCGGCATACTGTCTCATTCTCAATCTCACACACACATACACACAGGCATGCTGTCTCATTCTGTCTTTCTCTTTTCTTATACACACACACACCCACACACCCAGGCATTTATCTCATTCTCTCTCTCTCTCTCTCTCACACACACATACACACCTAGGCATTTATCTCATTCCCTCTCTCTCACACACACACACAAACACCCAGGCATGCTTCTTATTCTCTCTCTCTCTCTCACACACACACACACACACAAGAATTCTGTCTCTCTCTATCCTATACACATACTGAAAAATAGACACACACACACAGATATGCTGTCTCATTCTGTCTCTCTCTATCTCACACATACTCCCCCATGCATTCTGTCTCATTCTCTCTCTCTCTCTCTCACACACTCACACAGGCATTCTGTCTCTCTCTGTCTTATACACATACTAAAAAATAGACACACACACAAGAATTTTGTCTCAATCTCTCTCACACACACATACACACACTCACACAGGCATTCTGTCTCTCTGTCTTTTACTCATACTGAAAAATAGACACACACACAAGAATGTTGTCTCATTCTCTCTCTCTCACACATACACACATACTAACCAATGCATTCTGTCTCATTCTATCTCTGCACACACATACACACAGGCATGCTGTCTCATTCTCTCCCTCTTTCTTTCTCTCTCTATCTCTCACATCATACACACCCATTCATGCTTTTCATTCTGTCTCATTCTCTCTCTCACACACATACACAGCCAGGCATTCTGTCTCTTTCTCTATCATAGAAACATAGAAATGACGGCAGAAGAAGACCAAACGGCCCATCCAGTCTGCCCAGCAAGCTACGAGGTTTATCCATTTTTCCCCTTTTTCTCTCTCCCACTTGTTACTATTGGCTTCCAGTACCCTCCAGCCCTAATTCCCCTCCACCCCACCACCAATTTAGAGAGCAGCGCCGTATCTGCATCCAAGTGAACATCCAGCTCAATTAGGGGTAGCAACCGCTGTAACAAGCAGGCCACCCCCTTGCCCCATACTCTTACCCACCCCTGTTTTTATTTTTTTGTTTGTTTTTTTTATTTTTATTTTTTTGGGGATAGCAGCCCTCCATCCTTCCGCTCTGTGAAGGTGGAACACCAACCACTGGCCACTGGCATCCCGCTCCATGAATGCCGCTGTGGCTACTGCCGCTCCGTGCAGTGTTTTGCTGCCTCCACTTTATTCACGCCCTCTAGACTTGATGGATCCACAGTGTTTATCCCACGCCCCTTTGAAGTCGTTCACAGTTTTAGACTTCACCACTTCCTCCGGAAGGGCATTCCAGGCATCCACCACCCTCTCCGTGAAGAAATACTTCCTGACATTGGTTCTGAGTCTTCCTCCCTGGAGCCTCAGCTCGTGACCTCTGGTTCTGCTGATTTTTTTCTGACGGAAAAGGTTTGTCGTTGTCTTTGGATCATTAAAACCTTTCAAGTATCTGAAAGTCTGAATCATATCACCCCTGCTCCTCCTTTCCTCCAGGGTGTACATATTTAGATTCTTCAATCTCTTCTCGTACGTCATCCTATGAAGATCCTCCACCTTCCTGGTCGCCCTTCTCTGTACCGCTTCCAACTTGTCCTTGTCTCTTTGTAGATACGGTCTCCAGAACTGAACACAGTACTCCAGGTGAGGCCTCACCAAGGACCTGTACAAGGGGATAATCACTTCCCTTTTCTTACTCGAAATTCCTCTCTCTATGCATCCCAGCATTCTTCTGGCTTTTGCTATCGCCTTGTCGCATTGTTTCGCAGACTTCATATCATTAGACACTATCACCCCAAGGTCTCTCTCCTACTCCGTGCACATCAGCCCTTCTCCCCCCCATCGAATACAGTTCTTCCGGATTTCCACACCCCATATGCATGACTCTGTACTTCTTGGAATTGAATCTCAGCTGCCATATCTTCGACCACTCTTCCAGTTTCCTTAAATCCCGTCTCATTCTCTCCACTCCTTCCGGTGTGTCCACTCTGTTGCAGATCTTAGTGTCATCCGCAAAAAGACAAACCTTACCTTCTATCCCATCCGCAATGTCGCTCACAAAGATATTGAACAGGACCGGTCCCAACACCGATCCTTGCGGTACACCACTTAAAACCTCCCTCTCTTCAGAGAGAGCTCCATTTACCATCACGCATTGTCTTCTGTCCTTCAACCAGTTTTCAATCCAGGTCACCACCTCGGCATTCACTCCTAAGCTTCTCGTTTTATTCACCAGTCTCCTGTGCGGAACCGTATCAAAAGCTTTGCTGAAGTCCAAGTAGATGACATCAAGCGCTCTTCCTCGATCCAATTCCTTGGTTACCCAGTCAAAAAAGTCAATCAGATTTGTCTGACAGGATCTTCCCCTGGTGAATCCATGCTGCCTCTGGTCCATCAATTCTCCAGACTGTCTCATTCTCATTCTCTCTCTCTCACATCCACTGGCATTCTGTCTCTTTTTCACTCACATACACACCCAGGCATGCTGTCTCACTCTATCTCTCTCTCTCACACAAACACACACTCCCACAGGTATTCTGTCTCTCTCTTTTTTTTTTTATACACATCCTGAAAAGTAACCACACATGCACATCCACAGGCATGCTGTCTCATTCTCTGTCTCTCTCACACACCATACACACCCAGGCATGCTTTTTATTCTGTCTTTCTCTCACTCACACTCACCCACACACACACGCACGCACGCACAATCCACAAACATTTTTTCTCATTCTCTCACACACACACCCAGGCATGCTATCTCATTCTCTCTCTCTCTCTCTCTCTCTCTCTCTCAAACACACACACACATATCCAGACATGCTGTCTCATTCTCTATCCCTCTCAAGCATACACACACAGGCAAGATATTTCATTCTCACAGGACAAGCAGGATGTTAGTCCTCACATATGGGTGACATCATGAGGATGGAGCCCAATCATGGAACACATTTGTCAAAGTTTCTAGAACTTTGACTAGCACCTACTGGGCATGCCCAGCACGGCACTAACCCTGCATCCAGCAGGGGTCCCCCTTCAGTCTCTTTTTTCCATGCAGCAGTAGCCACACGGGTTAAGGAGCTCTCTAGAGATTCCTGACAGGAATTTTCCTCACAGAACTTCTTTCAAAATTTTCAAAAAATTATACCCCATAGGGGTCCCCCTGTCGATTCGGTACTCCGCGGTCGAAAGATAAGGATTTACCCTCGTTTGCGGTCGATTCCTGTCAAGTTTTCCCTTTGGGGCCTACCGGCCATCGACCGCACCGTGGCTAAATTTTTGCCAAAGCCATGGTGTCGGGTTTTCGTCGGTGCCCCAACTGTCCTCGGACAATGTCCATCACCGACCCGCATAGGGTTTGTGTGTTGTGTTTGAGTCCAACCATGACATCCTAACTTGCACCAAATGTTCCCAAATGATGCCAAAGGTCCATAAGGCCCATTCCAAGAAGATGGAATTTCTTTTTTAGGCAAAGCCTCCAACTCCATCGACCGCTTCGACATCGTCTGAGCCGGTGCCATCGACCTCTCACCAGCAGCAGGACACCGGTGCTGCCCAACCAGCATAGACTGCTCCAAAAGTGTCGACTTCTTCCTCATCGGCTCTAGAGAAGGACTGAGGAGAACATCATGAAAAGCGTTGACACTGGCATCAGAAGGCTCAGTCCGCTGATCCAGGCAAGCTCTCAGCATCAGTGTTGATAGAGCCACCAACAAAGAAATCCCATCCTCTGTGACTGGGTCACCGAGGTGTTCCCCACCTTCTTTGGTGCCAGGAGCCGCGACTCCACTTTCACCGGTGGACCCTCTGGCTATGCCAGTGTTGCCTCCTACTCCGGAGCCGGGGTTGCATGCCCCAGGCTTCCGTGAGGAATTGGATCAGATGATCCAAGAGGCCATCGGAAAGGCACTGCAGGGCTTCCAGCCTCCATCGACGCTGGCACCGATACCAGCTCCAGTCACCGACCCAATTTCTACGGCGCTTGCACCACTACTCGGCAGACTGGACATGTTGATCGGTGCCCTTCCACTGGTGGAACAGAGGATACAGATATGTCCAACGCCTTCCACCTCAATTCCTTTGACATCGGACGATGATGAAGCACCGAGGCCGGAACCTATGCCCGGGCCGTCTGGGATCTTGCCACCGACTCGCCCATCGATATCACAGATACCTTCGATGCCGGATCATCCTCAATCGGTGCCTCCATCGATGCCACTGTGCTTAGATCTATCCTTCAGGATTGGCACCATTACTTCCCTCTGGAGATCCTATGGGAGCAGGTGATCAGCCGTACAATCCTTGGACCGATGATTCTTCCCAGGATTCTGATGATCTACCTTCAGAGCCATGTCCCCCTGAGGAGAGAAGACGTTCTCCTCCAGAGGATCTGTCCTTTATTAATTTTATGAAGGAAATGTCTGAAGTTATACCATTCCAACTTCAGACTGAAGAGGACTCCAGGCACAAGATGCTGGAAGTGTTCTAATTCATAGATGCACCCAAAGAGATCATGTCCATATCCGTTCATGAGATCCTCCTGGACTTATTGAAGAGAAATTGGGAGCATCCAGAATCTGTACCACCGGTGAATCGAAAAACAGATGGAATCTGTCAGCCCCTGGGTTCCAAAAATCGAAAAACAGATGGAATAGTCAGCCCCTGGGTTCCAAAAGCCACAGCTGGATCACCATTCTGTGGTTGTAGAATCAGGCCAGAAGAAGGCACGACGTTCTAAACCTCATTCTTCCATACCTCCAGGGAAAGAACAGAGGTCCCTAGATGCATTTGGCCGTCGTGTTTTTCATGGCTCAATGCTTATTTCTCGCATTGCTTCCTACCAGTTATACATGACCCAGTATAACAGGGATCTGTTTAAAAAGATCCAAGATTTCTCTGAATCTTTACCTGACCAGTTCCAGGATCAACTCAATACCCTGGCTCTGAAGGGTCTATGTGCTGGCAAGCATGAGATCCACGCTGTCTATGACATTTTTGACACTGCTTCCTGGGTGTCTGCAGTGGGGATTAGTGCATAAAGATGGACCTGGCTGAAGTCCTCTGACTTAAGACCAGAAGTATAGGACCGGTTGGCTGACCTACCCTGCGCTGGAGATGATCTCTTCGGGGACAAAATCCAGGAGACTGTAGCACGGCTCAAAGACCACCATGAGACGCTACGCCAGCTTTCGTCGGTGCCTTCTGATTTTCCATCTACCTCTAAAAGGACATTCCAGAGAGACACTAAGCGACTCTCCTTCAAGCCACAGAGATATTAACCTCCTGCTACTTGAGGTCTCCCCTCAAGGCCTTACCAGAAAG
This sequence comes from Rhinatrema bivittatum, assembly GCF_901001135.1. Classification (NCBI taxonomy): domain Eukaryota; kingdom Metazoa; phylum Chordata; class Amphibia; order Gymnophiona; family Rhinatrematidae; genus Rhinatrema; species Rhinatrema bivittatum. The sequence continues at coordinate 85,864,180 of NC_042618.1, forward strand.
GTCAGGTCAGACAATCCAGGCCTCAGAAAACTCAGCCAGCTCCTCCACCAGGCCCAGCTGCTGGATTTTTACTCCTCACTGGAGAGCATAAGCCAACCTCCTCTGCCGTCCATACCCGTCGGCGGTTGGTTGTGCCACTTCACCAACCTATGGCACACGATCACTTCAGATCAGTGGTTACTTGCTGTACTGACTCAAGGTTACCACCTCAACTTCTTGTCTGTACCAGCAGACTCCCCACCTCGGCCGACGTGAGGATCATCCAACCACTCCTGTCTTCTGGAGGAGGAGGTTTCAACCCTCCTGAGGTCCCGGATGATGGAACCGGTGCCCCTCTCCCAGCAGGGGCATAGGTTCTATTCCCGATATTTCCTCATTCCAAAAAAGTCAGGAGGCATTCGTCCAATCCTGGATCTGTGTGCCTTAAACAAGTATCTACAGAGAGAAAAATTTATGATGGTAACCTTGGGCTTTCTACTTCCTCTTCTGCAAAGAGGAGATTGGCTTTGCTCTCTGGATCTTCAGGATGCGTACATGCACATCTCGATCACTCCATCTCACCACAAATTCCTTCGATTCCTAGTCTGGCCCCGGCACTTCCAGTACTGGGTACTGCCCTTTGGCCTAGCATCCGCACCTCGAGTCTTTACCAAGTGCCTTGTAGTGGTCGCGGCCTACCTGAGATGTCAGGGCGTCCATGTCTACCCTTATCTCGACGATTGGCTGATAAGGGCTCCAACTCAAAAGGACGCACGGCCTCCTTATGTCTAACTCTCCATACATTGCTGTCTCTCGGGTTTCTGATCAACTATCCCAAGTCCAGCCTAGTTCCATCTCAAACCTATCCTTCATAGGAGCCGACCTGGACACCATGCAGGCGAAAGCATTCCTCCCTCAGGATCGAGCTTGTACTCTTATGTCCCTAGCGCAGTGCCTCCAGGGTCTAGATTACATAACAGCTTGTCATTTCCTCGTTTTACTGGGTCACATGGCATCCTCTGTACATGTCACTCCCATGGCATGTCTCTCCATGAGAGTCATGCAGTGGACTCTGAAGTCCCAGTGGCTTCAGGCTTATCACTTAATGTCCTGCATTGTCCATGTTACCAAACAGCTCTTTGTTTGTCACTGGCCTGGTGGATGTGGCTCTCCAATCTTCTTCAAGGTCTTTCTTTTCAAATTCCAGAACCTCAAATTATCCTGACAACAGGCAGGATAATATCCGGACCTCAGGCAGGAAACCTGTCTACTAACTTTTAAAAAGAAATTAAAGACATGGCTATTCTGCCGAGCCTTCCCCGCCAATAGCCCGCCAATAGCCCATCAGCCTTATCTAGAATTATCATATCGATTATGTAAATAAACAAACGCTAATCATGCTCAAAAGTCATCACGAGATTCTGCCCCTGCCTCCCTCCCATACTCCATTGTATATAGTAATTTATTGTATATAGTAATTTATCTTCGTTCTCCCCCCTCTTTTTTTTCCTTCTCCCAGTTAAGGCAACCTTGTTAGAATGTAACTTTTATGCTCCTTCAAAATGTCACTTGTTGAATGGTTGGGTACTTGCCAGGTTCTTATGGCCTGGATTGGCCACTGTTGGAAACAGGATGCTGGGCTTGATGGACCCTTGGTCTGACCCAGTATGGCATTTTCTTATGTTCTTATGTTCTTATGGTTATAGTTCTGCTTAGTTCGATGTAAACAGAGTTGATTTGATCTGTATCAAGAAAGTTGGTATATAAAAGCCTTAAATAAAATAAATAAAAACAGACGCCTCCAACCTGGGTTGGGGTGCTCATGTCAACGACCTCCAGACTCGGGGTACCTGGTCTCCAGAGGAAGCCAAACATCAAATACATTTCCTAGAGCTTTGGGCGATCAGATATGCCCTTAGAGTCTTTCAGGATTGCCTCTCAAACAAGGCCATCCTGATTCAGACCGACAACCAGGTGGTGATGTGGTACATCAACAAGCAAGAGGGAACAGGCTCCTACCTTCTGTGTCAGGAAGCTGCACAGATATGGGCGTGGGCTCTTTCCCACTCAATGTACCTCAGAGCAACCTACTTGGTGGGCGTGGACAATATTCTAGCGGACAAGTTGAGTTGAACCTTCCATCCACATGAATGGTCTCTCAACCCCAAAGTAGAGGACACAATCTTCCAACGTTGGGACGATATACAAAACATGTTAAATAAATAGACCTCTTTGCGTCCATCCACAACCGCAAAGTAGAGAATTTCTGCTCCCTCACTCGCAGCCGCCACTCAGAGCCAAGGGACGCTTTCACCCTCTCGTGGTCCAGCGGGCTCCTCTGCACATACCCTCCACTTCCACTCATCTCGAAGACTCTCGTGAAGTTACAAAGGGACAAGGGCTTAATGATTCTGATAGCCCCTCACTGGCCACGCCAAGTCTGGTTCACAATCCTCCAGGACCTATCAGTGCGCAGACGCATCCCTCTAGGGCAGGATCCGCTTCTGATAACTCAGAACGACGGGTGCCTTCATCACCCCAACCTCCAGGCCCTATCTCTGACAAGCCTGGATGTTGAAAGGTTAATAGTCCAACCCCTTAACCTTTCAGAGTTGGTATCCCGAGTCCTCGTAGCTTCATGGAAGCCTTCCACGAGACACTCTTATCATTCTAAGTGGAAAAGGTTTACGGTCTGGTACACGTCCATGTCCATAGACCCCTTCACTTGTTCCACTGTGAAGTTTCTGGACTATCCCTGGCATCTGTCAGAATCAGGCCTGAAAACTTCCTCTTTAAGAGTGCATGTTAGTGCGGTAGCCACTTTCCACAATGGCGTGGGAGATGTCTCTATTTCGACACAACCCTTAGTCACAAGCTTCATGAGAGGCTTGCTCCACCTGAAACCTCAACTGCACCCTCCAGCCCTCGCTTGGGACCTTTACGTGATCTTAGGACAGCTCATGAAACCTCCATTTGAGCCTCTCCATTCCTGCGATCTCCGCTATCTCACCTGGAAAGTAATTTTTCTTCTCGCTATAACATCCGCTCGCAGAGTTAGTGAGTTACAGGCGTTAGTCACCTACCCGCCTTACACTAAAATTCTACATGACAGAGTGGTCCTCCGTACACACCTTAAGATTTTACCAAAGATGGTGTCGGAATTTCATCTTAATCAATCCATCATCTTACCTACTTTCTTTCCAAGGCCACATTCAAATCCAGGAGAAAAGGCTCTACATTCCCTGGACTGCAAACGTGCCCTAGCCTCTTATCTGGAGCGCACATCAGCCCACAGGAAGTCTACTCAATTATTTGTTTCTTTTGATAACATCAATTTGGGAAATCCAGTGGGAAAACAGACTCTTTCCTTCTGGTTGGCGGACTGTATCTCCTTCTGCTACCAGCAAGCAGGCATTCTGCTACAAGACCATGTAAAAGCTCCCTCTATCAGGGCCATGGCAACCTCAGTGGCACACCTCCGTTTGGTCCAATGTCACACTGGAGCAAATGTTGCACTCAACACGTGAAATGTACACACGACAAGTGCAAATAAATTCTTATTGGTCAAGATTCATAAAGTGTGTTTTGTTTATTCTCAATTCGGCAACTCCACTTAGTTCAACACAGTGTTGTACAGCAAATCCCCCAACACGGACCCCGTGTTCCACCAGTCTGGCTGCTTCGGGAGGGATGGCAATTTTTAACAACAAACAATCTGTAACCAAAGGGGAAGTGTATAATGACCAAAATACAGAAAACTGGGATCGAGGCAACAGTTGAAAACCAAATTTATTAACATACAGAACATACCTGTGTCATAGACTGTAACGAACTTGTATGGGAGCGCTCTGAATGGACTTTAAAGAAGGAGTTTTAATCCCTGCCGACCATTTTGGCGCAAATGCGTGCACCAATAGCAGGAGCGGACACACTAATCAATCACCACTCATACAGGTTCAATGACGTAAATAAGCTGTCAAATGAAGTAACTCCACTCAAGTTCCGCATTCAAACCCTTTGGGGAAACGGTGTCCAAAATATGAATCAATTTCTGCTCCTTCCTAATGAGAATTGCAGAGAAATCCCCCTCTCTCACGGGAGGAGTGACGACATCAATAACAAAGAACTTTAGGTCTGACACTGTGTGAGACGGTTGTGTCCAATGGAGAACCAATGGGGCATTTTCTTTGCCCGTTTTAATGTTAGATCTATGTTCTATAAGAACATAAGAACATGCCATACTGGGTCAGACCAAGGGTCCATCAAGCCCAGCATCCTGTTTTCAACAGTGGCCAATCCAGGCCATAAGAACCTGACAAGTACCCAAAAACTAAGTCTATTCCATGTTACCATTGCTAATGGCAGTGGCTATTCTCTAAGTGAACTTAATAGCAGGTAATGGACTTCTCCTCCAAGAATTTATCCAATCCTTTTTTAAACACAGCTATACTAACTGCACTAACCACATCCTCTGGCAACAAATTCCAGAGTTTAATTGTGCGTTGAGTAAAAAAGAGCTTTCTCCGATTAGTTTTAAATGTGCCACATGCTAACTTCATGGAGTGCCCCCTAGTCTTTCTACTATCCGAAAGAGTAAATAACTGATTCACATCTACCCGTTCTAGACCTCTCATGATTTTAAACACCTCTATCGTATCCCCCCCTCAGCCGTCTCTTCTCCAAGCTGAAAAGTCCTAACCTCTTTAGTCTTTCCTCATAGGGGAGCTGTTCCATTCACCTTATCATTTTGGTAGCCCTTCTCTGTACCTTCTCCATCGCAATTATATCTTTTTTGAGATGCGGCGCCCAGAATTGTACACAGTATTCAAGGTGCGTTCTCACCATGGAGCGATATAGAGGCATTATGACATTTTCTGTTTTATTCACCATTCCCTTTCTAATAATTCCCAACATTCTGTTTGCTTTTTTTGACTGCTGCAGCACACTGAACCAACGATTTCAATGTGTTATCCACTATGACGCCTAGATCTCTTTCTTGGGTTGTAGCACCTAATATGGAACCTAACATTGTGTAATTATAGCATGGGTTATTTTTCCCTATATGCATCACCTTGCACTTATCGACATTAAATTTCATCTGCCATTTGGATGCCCAATTTTCCAGTCTCACAAGATCTTCATGCAATTTATCACAATCTGCTTGTGATTTAACTACTCTGAACAATTTTGTATCATCTGCAAATTTGATTTCCTCACTCGTCGTATTTCTTTCCAGATCATTTATAAATATATTGAAAAGTAAGGGTCCCAATACAGATCCCTGAGGCACTCCACTGTCCACTCCCTTCCACTGAGAAAATTGTCCATTTAATCCTACTCTCTGTTTCCTGTCTTTTAGCCAGTTTGCAATCCACGAAAGGACATCACCACCTATCCCATGACTTTTTACTTTTCCTAGAAGCCTCTCATGAGGAACTTTGTCAAACGCCTTCTGAAAATCCAAGTATACTACATCTACCGGTTCACCTTTATCCACATGTTTATTAACTCCTTCAAAAAAGTGGAGCAGATTTGTGAGGCAAGACTTGCCTTGGGTAAAGCCATGCTGACTTTGTTCCATTAAACCATGTCTTTCTATATGTTCTGTGATTTTGATGTTTAGAACTCTTTCCACTATTTTTCCTGGCACTGAAGTCAGTCTAATCGGTCTGTAGTTTCCTGGATCGCCCCTGGAACCCTTTTTAAATATTGGGGTTACATTAGCTATCCTTCATTCTTCAGGTATAATGGATAATTTTAATGATAGGTTACAAATTTTTACTAATAGGTCTGAAATTTCATTTTTTAATTCCTTCAGAACTCTGGGGTGTATACCATCTGGTCCAGGTGATTTACTACTCTTCAGTTTGTCAATCAGGTCTACCACATCTTCTAGGTTCATCGTGATTTGATTCAGTCCTTCTGAATCATTGCCCATGAAAACCTTCTCCAGTACGGGTACCTCCCCAACATCTTCTTCAGTAAACACCAAAGCAAAGAAATCATTTAATCTTTCCACGATGGCCTTATCTTCTCTAAGTGCCTCTTTAAACCCCTCGATCATCTAACGGTCCAACTGACTCCCTCACAGGCTTTCTGCTTCGGATATATTTTAAAAAGTTTTTACTATGAGTTTTTGCCTCTATGGTCAACTTCTTTTCAAATTCTCTCTTAGCCTGTCTTATCAATGTCTTACATTTAACTTGCCAACGTTTATGTATTATCCTATTTTCTTCTATTGGATCCTTCTTCCAATTTTTGAATGAAGATCTTTTGGCTAAAATAGCTTCTTTCACCTCCCCTTTTAACCATGCCGGTAATCGTTTTGCCTTCTTTCCACCTTTCTTAATATGTGGAATACATCTGGATTGTGCTTCTAGAATGGTATTTTTTAACAATGACCATGCCTCTTGGACATTTTCTACTTTTGTAGCTGCTCCTTTCAGTTTTTTTCTAACAATTTTTCTCATTTTATTAAAGTTTCCCTTTTGAAAGTTTAGCACGAGAGCTGTGGATTTGCATACTGTTCCTCTTCCAGTCATTAATTCAAATTTGATGATATTATGATCACTATTGCCAAGCGTCCCCACCACCGTTACCTCTCTCACCAAGTCCTCTGCTCCACTGAGAATTAGATCTAAAATTGCTCCCTCTCTTGTCGGTTCCTGAACCAATTGCTCCATAAAGCTATCATTTATTCCATCCAGGAACGTTATCTCTCTAGCATGTCCCGATGATACATTTACCCAGTCAATATTGGGGTAATTGAAGTCTCCCATTATTACTGCACTACCAATTTGGTTAGCTTCCCTAATTTCTCCTAGCATTTAACTGTCCGTCTCACCATCTTGACCAGGTGGACGGTAGTATACTCCTATCACTATAGTCTTCCTCAACACACAAGGGATTTCTACCCATAAAGATTCAATTTTGCATTTAGTCTCATGCAGGATGTTTATACTGTTGGATTCTAAGCCATCCCAGACATAAAGCGCCGCACGCCTCCCGGGTGCTCCTCACTGTCATTGCGATATAATTTGTACCCCGGTATAGCACTGTCCCATTGGTTATCCTCCTTCCACCATGTCTCTGAGATACCAATTAAGTCTGTCATCATTCATTGTTATACATTCTAATTCTCCCATCTTACTTCTTAGACTTCTGGCATTAGCATACAAACATTTCAAAGTTTGTTTTTTGTCTTAATTTTGCGTGACGTCTTACCGACGTAAAGTTTATGGCACGGGCAGCTGATTATATATACTACCCCTGAAGAGTCACAGTCAGATTCCCCATATAGTACACATGTTTTCTTGATGACAGGGTGTGTAATCTCTGTAATAGTGTAGGTTTGCTCACATACCGAGCAGTGACCACATGGTTTGTGGATGCCACTGCTGGGCAAGGTATTGGTATTTGAATAAGTGGAATGTACTAAAATGTCAAGAACATTTTTCCTCCTCTTCCCTTGGCTTTCAAACGAGCCCTACATGTGATTAGGGATTTACTTTTTTTACAGCAAGACCGTAGCACTGTCCCTACTGTAAATTGTATTTTGCCATTTTCGACACTCAGTAATACTATCTTGAACATCATTCGCAAACATTGGGCCGCCCTGGTGCTTGAAGAACATTGTCATAGAGCTCTCAGATTCACATTTTAGTACATTCCACTTATTCAAATACCAATACCTTGCCCAGAGTTTACTCACTCGGTCACCAAGAAAACTTATGTACTATATGGGGAATCTGACTGTGACTCTTCAGGGGTAGTATATGTAATCAGCTGCCGGTGCCATAAACTTTACGTCGGTAAGACGTCACGCAAAATTAAGACTCGTATTATAGAACATAGGTCTAACATTAAAACGGGCAAAGAAAATGCCCCATTGGTTCTCCATTGGACACAACCATCTCACACAGTGTCAGACCTAAAGTTCTTTGTTATTGATGTCGTCACTCCTCCCGTGAGAGGGTGTGGGGGGGATTTCTCTGCAATTCTCATTAGGAAGGAGCAGAAATTGATTCATATTTTGGACACCGTTTCCCCAAAGAGTTTGAATGTGGAACTCGAGTGGAGTTACTTCATTTGACAGCTTATTTACGTCATTGAACCTGTATGAGTGGTGATTGGTTAGTGTGTCTGCTCCTGCTATTGGTGCACGCATTTGTGCCAAAATGGTCGGCAGGGATTAAAACTCCTATATTAAAGTCCATTCAGAGCGCTCCCATACAAGTTCGTTACAGTCTATGACACAGGTATGTTCTGTATGTTAGTAAAGTTGGTTTTCAACTGTTGCCTCGATCCCAGTTTTCTGTATTTTGGTCATTATACACTTCCCCTTTTGTTACAGATTGTTTGTTGTAAAAAATTGCCATCCCTCCCGAAGCAGCCAGACTGGCGAAACACGGGGTCCGTGTTGGGGGATTTTCTGTACAACACTGTGTTCAACTAAGTGGAGTTGCCGACTTGAGAATAAGCAAAACACACTTTATGAATCTTGACCAATAAGAATTTATTTGCACTTGTCGTGTGTACACACCTCCGTTTGGTGCCACTTATTGAAATTTGTAAGGCTGCGACCTGAAGCTCTCTCCATACCTTTGTAGCCCATTATTGCTTGGATAAGGCTGGCAGGCAAGATTCCATTTTTGGCCAGTCTATCCTACGAAACTTATTCTCAGCTTAACTACCCAACATGTGTGAGAGAGAGAGAGAATAAGACAGCATGCCTGGGTATGTATGCCCGCGACCCATTCAGGGTTTTCAGGATGCCCTCCTACTCAAATCCACACTTGTTGCACGTCTTTGGGTGCATTTCGTACATTGCTCGGGTATCCTCAGCTTGCTACTCACCCATATGTGAGGACTACCATCCTGCTTGACCTGTGAGAAAGCAGAGTTGCTTACCTGTAATAGGTGTTCTCACAGGACAGCAGGATGGTAGTCCTCATGAAACCCACCCGCCACCCCGCAGAGTTGGGTTCGCTTGCAATTTGTTATTTTATTTTTTCGCACGTACTTCTTGCTATACACGAGACTGAAGGGGGACCCCTGCTGGATGCAGGGTTTGTGCCATGCTGGGCATGCCCAGTAGGTGCCAGTCAAAGTTCTAGAAACTTTGACAAAAATCTTCTGTGACTGGGCTCCATCCTGATGATGTCACCCATATGTGAGGACTAACATCCTGCTGTCCTGTGAGAACACCTATTACAGGTAAGCAACTCTGCTCTCTCTCTCTCTCACTCACTCACTCACTCACACACACACACACACACACACACACACACACTCACTCAGACATGCTGTCTCAATCTTTCACTCTCACATACACACCCAAGCATTATGTCTCATTCTCTCTCACTCACAAACACATACAGGCATGCTGTCCTATTCTCTTTCTCTACCCATACACACCCAGGCTTGCAGTCTCATTCTCTATCCTTCTCAAACATACACACCCAGGCATGCTGTCTTATTCTTTCTCTCTCTCTCTCCCTCACACACACACACACACACACACACACACACACACACACACACAGTCTCATTGTCTCTCTCTCTCACATACATACCCAGGCATGCTGTCTCATTCTTGCTGTTTCTCTCTTACACATATACAAACCAATGCATTCTGTCTCATTTTATCTCTCCACACATACACACATAGGCATGCTGTCTCATTCTTTCTCTCTTACGCACACACACATATACACACAGGCATGCTGTCTTATTCTCTCTCTCTCACACACACACATATACACACACAGGCATGCCATCTCATTTTTTCTTTCTCTCTCACACACACACATATACACACACAGGCAGCTGTCACATTCTTTCTTTCTCTCTCTCACACACACATATACTCACACAGGCATGCTGTCACATTCTTTCTTTCTCTCACACACACATATATTCACACAGGCATGCTGTCTCATTCTTTCTTTCTCTCTCTCACACACACATATACACACACAGGCATGCTGTCTCATTCTTTCTTTCCCTCTCTCACACACACACATACACACACAGGCATGCTGTCTCATTCTTTCTCTCTTATACACACATACTGGCTTGCTTTCTTATTCTCTCTCTCTCTCACACACAGGCATGCTGTCTTATTCTCTCTCTCACACACACATACACACACAGGCATGCTGTCTCATTCTTTCTGTCTCTCTCTTACACACACATATACACACGCAGGCATGCTGTCTCATTCTTTCTCTCTTATACACACATACTGGCTTGCTTTCTTATTCTCTCTCTCTCTCACACACAGGCATGCTGTCTTATTCTCTCTCACACACACACATATACACACACAGGCATGCTGTCTCATTCTTTCTTTCCCTCACTCACACACACACATACACACACAGGCATGCTGTCTCATTCTTTCTCTCTTATACACACATACTGGCTTGCTTTCTTATTCTCTCTCTCTCTCACACACAGGCATGCTGTCTTATTCTCTCTCTCTCACACACACATATACACACACAGGCATGCTGTCTCATTCTTTCTTTCCCTCTCTCACACACACACATACACACACAGGCATGCTGTCTCATTCTTTCTCTCTTATACACACATTCTGGCTTGCTTTCTTATTCTCTCTCTCTCTCACACACAGGCATGCTGTCTCATTCTTTCTCTCTTACACACACACATACTGGCATGCTGTCTTACTCTCTCTACACGTACACACCCAGGCACGCTGTTTCCTTCTCTCTCTCTCACATACACACCCAGGCATGCTGTCTCATTCTCTCTCTCTCACCCATACACACCCAGGCATGATGTCTCATTCTCTCTCTCTCTTTCTCTCTCTCTCACACACACATACAGGCATGCTGTCTTATTCTCTGTCTCTACCCATACACACCCAGGCATGCTGTCTCATTCTCTCTACCCATACACACCCAGGAATGCTATCTCGTTTTCTCTCTCTCTCTCTCTCTCTCCCTTTCTCTCAAACACACATATACACACCCAGGCATGCTGTCTTATTCTCTATCCTTCTCAAACATACACACCTAGGCATACTGTCTTATTCTCTCTCTCTCTCTCTCTCTCACACACACACACCCAGACATGCTGTCTCATTCTTTCTGTCTCTCTCTTACACATATACAAACCAATGCATTCTGTCTCATTCTATCTCTCCACACATACACACACAGGCATGCTGTCTTATTCTCTCTCTCTCTCACACACACACACTAGGGGGCACTCCATGAAGTTAGCATGGGGCACATTTAAAACTAATCGGAGAAAGTTCTTTTTTACTCAACGCACAATTAAACTCTGGAATTTGTTGCCAGCGAATGTGGTTAGTGCAGTTAGTATAGCTGTGTTTAAAAAAGGATTGGATAAGTTCTTGGAGGAGAAGTCCATTACCTGCTATTAAGTTCACTTAGAGAATAGCCACTGCCATTAGCAATGGTAACATGGAATAGACTTAGTTTTTGGGTACTTGCCAGGTTCTTATGGCCTGGATTGGCCACTGTTGGAAACAGGATGCTGGGCTTGATGGACCCTTGGTCTGACCCTGTATGGCATTTTCTTATGTTCTTACACACACATATACAAACAGGCATGCTGTCTTATTCTCTCTCTCTCACTCACACACATATACACACACAGGCATGCCATCTCATTCTTTCTTTCTCATACACACACAGGCAGCTGTCACATTCTTTCTTTCTCTCTCTCACACACACATATACTCACACAGGCATGCTGTCACATTCTTTCTTTCTCTCTCTCACACACACATATACTCACACAGGCATGCTGTCTCATTCTTTCTTTCTCTCTCTCACACACACATATACACACACAGGCATGCTGTCTCATTCTTTCTTTCTCTCTCTCACACACATACACACACAGGCATGCTGTCTCATTCTTTCTCTCTTATACACACATACTGGCTTGCTGTCTTATTCTCTCTCTCTCTCACACATAGGCATGCTGTCTTATTCTCTCTCTCTCACACACACATATACACACACAGGCATGCTGCCTCATTCTTTCTTTCCCTCTCTCACACACACACAGGCATGCTGTCTCATTCTTTCTCTCTTATACATACATACTGGCTTGCTGTCTTATTCTCTCTCTCTCTCACACACAGGCATGCTGTCTTATTCTCTCTCACACACACACACATATACACACACAGGCATGCTGTCTCATTCTTTCTGTCTCTCTCTTACACACACATATACACACACAGGTATGCTGTCTCATTCTTTCTGTCTCTCTCTTACACACACATATACACACACAGGCATGCTGTCTCATTCTTTCTGTCTCTCTCTTACACACACATATACACACGCAGGCATGCTGTCTCATTCTTTCTCTCTTACACACACACATACTGGCATGCTGTCTTACTCTCTCTACACGTATACACCCAGGCACGCTGTTTCCTTCTCTCTCTCTCTCACATACACACCCAGGCATGCTGTCTCATTCTCTCTCTCTCACCCATACACACCCAGGCATGATGTCTCATTCTCTCTCTCTCTCTCTCACACACACATACAGGCATGCTGTCTTATTCTCTGTCTCTACCCATACACACCCAGGCATGCTGTCTCATTCTCTCTCTCTCTACCCATACACACCCAGGAATGCTGTCTCATTTTCTCTCTCTCTCTCCCTTTCTCTCAAACACACATATACACACCTAGGCATGCTGTCTTATTCTCTCTCTCTCTCACATACACACCCAGACATGCTGTCTCATTCTTTCTGTCTCTCTCTTACACATGTACAAACCAATGCATTCTGTCTCATTCTATCTCTCCACACATACACACAGGCATGCTGTCTCATTCTTTCTTTCCCTCTCTCACACACACACATACACACACAGGCATGCTTTCTTATTCTTTCTCTCTTAAACCAATGCATTCTGTCTCATTCTATCTCTCCACACATACACACAGGCATGCTGTCTTATTCTCTTTCTCTCTCACACACACATATACACACACAGGCATGCTGTCTCATTCTTTCTTTTCCTCTCTCACACACACACATACACACACAGGCATGCTTTCTTATTCTTTCTCTCTTAAACACACACATACAGGCATGCTGTCTTACACTCTCTACACGTACACACCCAGGCAAGCTGTCTCATTCTCTCTCCCTCTCTCACACACACACGCACCCAGGAATTCTCTTTCCTCTTCTCTCTCTCTCTCTCACATACACACCCAGGCATGTTGTCTCATTCTCTCTCCCTCTCACACACACACACACACACGCACCCAGGAATTCTCTTTCCTCTTCTCTCTCTCTCTCTCACATACACACCCAGGCATGTTGTCTCATTCTCTCTCCCTCTCACACACATATACACACCCAGGCATGCTGTCTTATTCTCTCTCTCTCACCCACACACAGGTATTTTCTCTCTCTCACACACACACACCCAGGCATGCTGCCTCCTTCTCTCTCTCTCATACACATCCACACCCAGGCATGCTGTCTTATTCTGTCTCTCTCTCTCACACACATGCACACCCAGGCATGCTGTCTTATTCTCTCTCTCTCTTTTTTACCCACACACAGGCATTCTCTCTCTCTCTCACACACACACAAACAAACACACAGGGCTGCTGTCTTGCTCTTTCTTTCTCTCACTTTCATGGCATGCTGTCTCTCTGTCTCACACACTAGCATTCTGTCTCCCTCTCATACACAACAGACACACACACAAACATTCTTTTTTTTCTCTCTCATACGCACACAGACATACACACATGCATTCAGTCTTGCTCTCTATTTCTCAGATACACAGGCACGCTATCTAGCTTTCTCTCACACACAGGCATTCTGTCTATTTCTCTGTATCTTATACACACACACATATTCAAAAATAGACACACACAAACAGGCATTCTGTCTCTTTGTCTCTCATAGATACACACGCATTCAGTCTGACTCTCTCATACACACACAGGTTTGCTGTCTAGTTTATCTCTCTTTCTCTCACACACACAGGCATTCTGTCTGTTTCTCTCTTTCATACACACACATACACAAAAATGCCCAGATGCACGCACAAGCATTCTGTCTCACACACACAAACACACAGGCATTCTGTCTCTCTTTCTCTCTTATACACATACATACACATAGGCATTCTGTTTCTCTCAAATATACACAGGCATGCTTTCTCTCTCATACACACACACACATGCACACACAGGTATTCTGTCTGTCTCTCTTACACCACGAGCACACACATACAGGCATGCTTTCTCTCTCTCAAACACTTAGGCATGCTGTCTCACTCTCACACATGGGCAGGCTGTCTTGCTCTCGAATTCAAACACACACACACAAGCATTCTGTCTGTCTCTCTCTCATACATACACGCACACACAGTCTCGCTGTCTTGCCCTCAAACACACAGACCCGTACAAAGCATACAGTCTTGTTCTCTCTCATACATTCACAGGCATTCAGTTTTGCTGGCTCTCACACACAAACACAGACATTCTGTTTGTCTGTTTCATATACGCACACCAAGACACAGGCATTCTGTCATTCTCACTCTCATGTACACACGCTTTCTTTCGCACTCATGTACACGCTCACATACACACATTCTGTCTGTCTCTCATAGACACAGGTATTCTGGCTTTCACATATGCATAAACAGAGACATGCATTCAATCTTGCTCTCTCTCACACACACACATACACACACACACGCATTCTGTCTTGCTCCCTTTCTCTGATTCATACACACAGACATGCTGTTTCTCTCTCTCACTCTCTCTCACACTCACTCACACACACGCATGCTGTCCCTCTAGGGCTTCTCTCACTTCTTCCTCTTTTTCGGTGTCAGCACAATGAGAACTGTTGGTGGCCGGCAGTGGCTTTTCTCATCTCTTCTTTTCTTTGGCCTCCAGTGGGATGAGTTACCCCAGCAGCACCTCTGGCGCCTTAATATTTTTCTCTTTGATGGCACAGAACAGCAGGACTCAGTGGCAGGAGCCCATTTGGCTGCTCCTCCTGGTCTGCCAGCCTTGCGAATGTATTGAAAATTTGCGGTGCTGCTACTTTGATCTCAATCAATGTGAGCTTAACATAGAGGACTTATCAGCCCAGCAAATACTGAATACATTTGCAAGGCCGGCACAGCAGCAGGAGTGGCTGAATGGGCTCCCTCTTCTTCCTCTCCCCTGGATTCAGCTTGTGCGTGTGCTATGGAGCAGAATGCATGGAAGCATAAAGAACTGAACGAAATTACTGTGAACCTGGAAGATGCAGTAGGTCAGATTGACAAACTGTAAAGAGTAGCAAATCACCTGGACCGGATGGTATGCACCCCAGGGTTCTGAAGAAACTAAAAAATGAAATTGTAGATCTATTAGTTAAAATTTGTAACCTATCATTAAAGTCATCCATTGTACCTGAAGACTAGAGGGTGGCTAATGTAACCCCAATATTTAAAAAGGGCTCCAGGGGCGATCCGGGAAACAATAGACCAGTGAGCCTGACTTCAGTGCTGGGAAAAATAGTGGAAACTATTCTCAAGATCAAAATCGTAGAGCATATAGAAAGACATGGTTTAATGGAACACAGTCAACATGGATTTACCCAAGGGAAGTCTTGCCTAACAAATCTGCTTCACTTTATTTGAAGAGGTTAATAAACATGTGGATAAAGGTGAACCGGTAGATGTAGTGTATTTGGATTTTCAGAAGGCATTTGACAAAGTTCTTCATGAGAGGCTTCTAAGAAAACTAAAAAGTCATGGGATAGGTGGCGATGTCCTTTTGTGGATTACAAACTGGTTAAAAGACAGGAAACAGAGAGTGGATTAAATGGACAATTTTCTCAGTGGAAAAGGGTAAACAGTGGAGTGCCTCAGGGATCTGTACTTGGACCGGTATTTTTCAATATATTTATAAATGATCTGGAAAGGAATACGATGAGTGAGGTAATAAAATTTGCAGATGTTACAAAATTGTTCAGAGTAGTTAAATCACAAGCAGATTGTGATACATTACAGGAGGACCTTGTGAGACTGGAAGATTGGGCATCCAAATGGCAGATGAAATTTAATGTGGACAAGTGCAAGGTGACAGTCCAAGAAAACAAACCGGTAGCCAATCCAAGATGGCTGATAGCAACAAACACAAGGAGTTGAATCGGTAAAAAAGGACTTTATTGAATCTTGCCCGACTCTGGCCGAGTTTCGCTCAACGAGCTGCCTCAGGGGCTTAGGAGCCACTTGAATTGGCACAGATTAACATGAATCTCTCATTTGTCACAGAGAAACATTCATCAGCAAAAAATAACTATTGGACTTGTTTTGAATCAGCCACTTTTTTTTCAACCACTTTTAACAGCGACTCGCTACTCGCTGCTCAACCACAAAATGGTACAAAGATCTTTTTGCTGATGAATGTTTCTCTAACTGTGACAAATGAGAGATTCATGTTAATCTGTGCCAATTCAAGTGGCTCCTAAGCCCCTGAGGCAGCTCGTTGAGCGAAACTCGGCCAGAGTCGGGCAAGATTCAATAAAGTCCTTTTTTACCGATTCAGCTCCTTGTGTTTGTTGCAAGTGCAAAGTGATCCATACAGGGAAAAATAACCCTTGCTGTAGTTACACGATGTTAGGTTCCATATTAGGAGCTACCACCCAGGAAGAAGATCTAGGCGTCATAGTGGATAATACTTTAAAAACATCGGCTCAGTATGCTGCAGCAGTCAAAAAAGCAAACAATGTTAGGAATTATTAGAAAGGGAATGGTTAATAGAACGGAAAATGTCATAATGCCTCTGTATCGCTCCATGGTGAGACCGCACCTTGAATACTGTGTACAATTCTGGTCACCGCATCTCAAAAAAGATATAATTGCAATGGAGAAGGTACAGAGAAGGGCTATCAAAATGATAAGGGGAATGGAACAGCTCCCCTATGAGGAAAGACTGAAGAGGTTAGGACTTTTCAGCTTGGAGAAGAGACGGCTGAGGGGGGATATGATAGAGGTGTTTAAAATCATGAGAGGTCTAGAACGGATAAATATGAATCGGTTATTTACACTTTCATAAAAGAGAAGGTATAGGGGGGCACTCCATGAAGTTAGCATGTGGCACATTTAAAACTAATCAGAGAAAGTTCTTTTTCACTCAACGCACAATTAAACTCTGATATTTGTTGCCAGGGGATGTGGTTAGTGTAGTTGGGTTTAAAAAAGGATTGGATAAGTTCTTGGAGGAGAAGTCCATTACCTGCTATTAATCAAGATGACCTATAAAATAGCCACTGCTATTACTAGCATCAGTAGCATGGGATAGACTTAGTTTTCGGGTAATTGCCAGATTCTTGTGGCCTGGTTTGGCCTCTGTTGGAAACAGGATGCTGGGCTTGATGGACTTGGTCTGACCCAGTATGGCAATTTCTTATGTTTTTAAGTATGATACCTGCAGTAATACTGTGTGGGACAGGGTTAGGATACTCAATGTAATAGTGTATAGGACAGGAGGGATGATACCTGCAGTATTGCTGTGTGGGACAGGGTTAGGATAATCAATGTAATAGTGTATAGGACAGGAGGGATGATACCTGCAGTATTGCTGTGGGACAGGGTTAGGATACTCAATGTAATAGTGTATAGGACAGAAGGATGATACCTGCAGTAGTGCTGTGTGGGACAGGGTTAGGATACTCAATGTAATAGTGTATAGGACAGAAGGATGATACCTGCAGTAATGCTGTGTGGGATAGGGATAAGATACTCAATGTGATAGTGTATAGGACAGAAGGATGATATCTGCAGTAATGCTGTGCGGGACAGGACTAGGATACTCAATTATGTATAGGACAGAAGGATGATACCTGCAGTATTGCTGTGTGGGACAGGGTTAGGATAATCAATGTAATAGTGTATAGGACAGGAGGGATGATACCTGCAGTATTGCTGTGGGACAGGGTTAGGATACTCAATGTAATAGTGTATAGGACAGAAGGATGATACCTGCAGTAATGCTGTGTGGGACAGGGTTAGGATAATCAATGTAATAGTGTATAGGACAGGAGGATGATACCTGCAGTAATGCTGTGGGACAGGGTTAGGATAATCAATGTAATAGTGTATAGGACATTAGGATAATACCTGCAGTATTGCTGTGTGGGACAGGGTTAGGATAATCAATGTAATAGTGTATAGGACAGAAGGATGATACCTGCAGTAATGCTGTGGGACAGGGTTAGGATACTCAATGTAATAGTGTATAGGACAGAAGGATAATACCCGCAGTAATGCTGTGTGGGACAGGGTTAGGATACTCAATGTAATAGTGTATAGGACAGAAGGATGATACCTGCAGTAATGCTGTGTGGGACAGGGTTAGGATAATCAATGTAATAGTGTATAGGACAGAAGGATGATACCTGCAGTAATGCTGTGGGACAGGGTTAGGATACTCAATGTAATAGTGTATAGGACAGAAGGATAATACCTGCAGTAATGCTGTGTGGGACAGGGTTAGGATACTCAATGTAATAGTGTATAGGACAGAAGGATGATACCTGCAGTAATGCTGTGTGGGATAGGGATAAGATACTCAATGTGATAGTGTATAGGACAGAAGGATGATATCTGCAGTAATGCTGTGCGGGACAGGACTAGGATACTCAATTATGTATAGGACAGAAGGATGATACCTGCAGTATTGCTGTGTGGGACAGGGTTAGGATAATCAATGTAATAGTGTATAGGACAGGAGGGATGATACCTGCAGTATTGCTGTGGGACAGGGTTAGGATACTCAATGTAATAGTGTATAGGACAGGAGGATGATACCTGCAGTAATGCTGTGGGACAGGGTTAGGATGATCAATGTAATAGTGTATAGGACATTAGGATAATACCTGCAGTATTGCTGTGTGGGACAGGGTTAGGATACTCAATGTAATAGTGTATAGGACAGAAGGATGATACCTGCAGTAATGCTGTGTGGGATAGGGATAAGATACTCAATGTGATACTGTATAGGACAGAAGGATGATACCTGCAGTAATGCTGTGTGGGACAGGGTTAGGATAATCAATGTAATAGTGTATAGGACAGAAGGATGATACCTGCAGTAATGCTGTGGGACAGGGTTAGTATACTCAATGTAATAGTGTATAGGACAGAAGGATGATATCTGCAGTAATGCTGTGGGACAGGACTAGGATACTCAATGCGATAGTGTATAGGACAGAAGGATGATACCTGCAGTAATGCTGTGTGGGACAGGGTTAGGATACTCAATGTAATAGTGTATAGGACAGAAGGATGATATCTGCAGTAATGCTGTGTGGGACAGGGTTAGGATACTCAATGTAATAGTGTATAGGACAGAAGGATAAATCCTGCAGTAATGCTGTGTGGGACAGGGTTAGGATACTCAATGTGATAGTGTATAGGACAGAAGGATAATAACTGCAGTAATGCTGTGTGGGACAGGGTTAGGATACTCAATGTAATAGTGTATAGGACAGGAGGATAATACCTGCAGTAATGCTATGTGGGACAGGGTTAGGATACTCAATGTAATAGTGTATAGGACAGAAGGATGATACCTGCAGTATTGCTGTGGGACAGGGTTAGGATACTCAATGTGATAGTGTATAGGACAGAAGGATGATACCTGCAGTATTGCTGTGGGACAGGGTTAGGATACTCAATGTGATAGTGTATAGAACAGAAGGATAATAACTGCAGTAATGCTGTGTGGGACAGGGTTAGGATACTCAATGTAATAGTGTATAAGACAGAAGGATGAAACTGCCAGTAATATAGGGTGGGATATAGGGTTAGGATACTCAAAGTAATAGTGTATAGGACAGAAGGATAATAACTGCAGTAATGCTGTGTGGGATGGGGTAGGATTCTCAATGTAATAGTGTATAGGACAGAAGGATGATACCTGCAGTAATGCTGTGTGGGACAGGACTAGGATACTCAATGTAATAGTGTATAGGACAGAAGGATGATATCTGCAGTAATGCTGTGTGGGACAGGACTAGGATACTCAATGTAATAGTGTATAGGACAGAAGGATAATACCTACCTGCAGTAATGCTGTGTGGGACAGGGTTAGGATACTCAATGTAATAGTGTATAGGACAGAAGGATGATACCTGCAGTAATGCTGTGTGGGACAGGGTTAGGATACTCAATGTAATAGTGTATAGGACAGAAGGATGATATCTGCAGTAATGCTGTGGGACAGGACTAGGATACTCAATGTAATAGTGTATAGGACAGAAGGATAATACCTGCAGTAATGCTGTGTGGGACAGGGTTAGTATACTCAATGTAATAGTGTATAGGACAGAAGGATAATACCTGCAGTAATGCTGTGGGACAGGACTAGGATACTCAATGTAATAGTGTATAGGACAGAAGGATGATATCTGCAGTAATGCTGTGTGGGACAGGGTTAGGATAATCAATGTAATAGTGTATAGGACAGAAGGATGACACTGCCAGTAATATAGGGTGGGATATAGGGTTAGGATACTCACAGCAACAGTGTTTAGGGCAGAAGAATGTTACCTGCAGTAATACAGGGTGGGAATTAGGGGTAGAATACTCATAGTAATGGGTAGAAGGATGATACCTGTAGTAATGCAGGGTGGAGACGAGTAGATTAAGAACATAAGAACATGCCATACTGGGTCAGACCAAGGGTCCATCAAGCCCAGCATCCTCCTTCCAACAGTGGCCAAGTCAATCCCATGTTACTGTTGGTAGTAATAGCAGTGGCTATTTTCTATGTCAACTTAATTAATAGCAGGTAATGGGCTTCTCCTCCAAGAACTTATCCAATCCTTTTTTAAACACAGCTATACTAACTGCACTAACCACATCCTCTGGCAACAAATTCCAGAGCTTTATTGTGCGCTGAGTAAAAAAGAACTTTCTCCGATTAGTTTTAAATGTGCCCCATGCTAACTTCATGGAGTGCCCCCTAGTCTTTCTATTATCCGAAAGAATAAATAACCGATTCACATCTACCCGTTCTAGACCTCTCATGATTTTAAACACCTCTATCATATCCCCCCTCAGCCGTCTCTTCTCCAAGCTGAAAAGTCCTAACCTCTTTAGTCTTTCCAGTCTCACAAGGTCCTCCTGCAATTTATCACAATCTGCTTGTGATTTAACTACTCTGAACAATTTTGTCATCTGCAAATTTGATTATGTCACTCGTCGTATTTCTTTCCAGATCATTTATAAATATATTGAACAGTAAGGGTCCCAATACAGATCCCTGAGGCACTCCACTGTCCACTCCCTTCCACTGAGAAAATTGCCCATTCAATCCTACTCTCTGTTTCCTGTCTTTTAGCCAGTTTGCAATCCACGAAAGGACATTGCCACCTATCCCATGACTTTTTACTTTTCCTAGAAGCCTCTCATGAGGAACTTTGTCAAACGCCTTCTGAAAATCCAAGTATACTATATCTACCGGTTCACCTTTATCCACATGTTTATTAACTCCTTCAACAAAATGAAGCAGATTTGTGAGGCAAGACTTGCCCTGGGTAAAGCCATGCTGACTTTGTTCCATTAAACCATGTCTTTCTATATGTTCTGTGATTTTGATGTTTAGAACACTTTCCACTATTTTTCCTGGCACTGAAGTCAGGCTAACCGGTCTGTAGTTTCCCGGATCGCCCCTGGAGCCCTTTTTAAATATGGTGGTTACATTACTTAGTGACATTTTATAGGGCAGAAGGATGATACCTGCAGTAATATAGAGTGGGATACAGGGGTAGAATATTCACAGTAACAGTGTATAGGGCAGAATAATGATTCCTCCAGTTGAACAGAGTGGGACATAGGTGTACAATATCTGCAGTAATGATAACAGTATATGGAAGAGAGCAAGACACCTGCAGTTATGAACAAGTAGGTGCAGGCATGATGAGGTCAAATTGCAAAAACCCAGGTACCTGTATGCAAATGCTTTATAAATACACCTTCTTCCTTGTTTCCCATCACTATAATGAAAGATCCTTCTTACCCAGCAGCCAGGGGGCGCATGACTCCATGATACCATCCTTGGCTGATCTGAGGATGGACTCCGGGAGCGGGATGGAATGACGCACCATGGCACCATAGAGACCGTACTCTGCCATGACGCTGCTTCTCCCCCAGCACTTTTCTCGCTTTCTCCACTTGGCCCGGCGGTTCTGGAACCAGACCTGTAAGAGTTAAAAGAAAGAAAACATGAGAGGAGCCTCAGTAATAGCAGGATGGCTGGAAGGGGGCCTCTGCTGCATGCGCCCTGACCTTCCAGGCTGTAAGGACCTGTTTCTGGAAGGGTGACTGGGGGCTGCCTCAGGGCTGAGAGGGAGGGCATTTACTGCTCTGTGTCAGGGCGATGCATTTTGGGAGAGGGCATCCCTAGAACTAACAGGTCCTGTCACTTTGCATGAGTTAGCACAGAGGATTTTGGGCTGCCGTGTAGACAGTAAAGAGAAGTGTCACCTGGCCTGAGCTAGATACATTTTTCCCTGTATGTTGGGTAAGTAGTAGGAGAAGGCTGCATTCTGCAGTATTTTCCTTCAGCCTGGTAAAGTCTCATTTGCACATGATACTTGTGTGTTTATATACAGATAAGTGTTAATGTGGCAGGAAAACCTTCTTAATGTGAGGGTTAGAGCCTTACTGAATGGCATGAAAAAAACAGCCTGGAGAGGTCGTTCCAGCTCTAAAGGGGACACAGTAGGATTGCGGTTTATCTTCCATATGGGAATTTGATTTTATTTGGATAAATGCACATAAAACCAATGCTAGGCAGACTGGATGGGCCCTTTGGTCTTTATCTGCCATCATGTACTGATTAAGATGTCAAAACATTTTGTTTTCATTATCCATACTCTCTCTTTGTACTAGATCAATTTTAATATGTACTAGAAAATTTCTCTCGATAAATATCAATGCTTGACTACGAATACCTCCTCTGTAACCAATCTTTCTTTCAGGCTGATACAATAAAGCACGGTGAGGGTAGCGCACCAATTGATGAAATTTAGATGCGTGTTAGACATGATATTCGGGCGCCCTATACAGTAAAAGTATTAGCGCATCCATAGCACACGCACTAGCTGGCGTGTAGACAACTGCACCCGCTGCATGTAAATAGGATGATAATGGCTGGATTAGCTATTACTCTTGATACAGTAATGCAAGTCCAAAGTAGCGCATTTCTAACGAGCTTTTTTAACGTGTGAATTTTTGCGCCTACCCTGACCCTGGCATTAGTGTGGTAGCGCTATTCGTGGCAGACGTATTGGATAGCATCCAAGATGGATTTTGTACACATTTTTGCTTTGCTAGCCTTTTTATTACGTATGAAAGTGAGAATAAGGAATGCTAGGCAAAGGAGAGCGATCGCTGAGAACGCCCAATGTAAAAAAAACCTGGCAGCAAGACCCGAGGAGGTTAGAAATGGTTGCCCATAAGGAAAGCGTATATTTCTCGTCATCAACCCGTTACCGACATCTTTGTTCACTCGTCTTACCTGTTGAGAAATGTCAACATCCATTCAACGCCAATTCTGGACATCTTTATCCAGTTGAAAATGGCCGAAACAAACACTTTTCCAAGGTGTCGGTTTTGGCCTATTTGGACGTTCAAGCGCCAGCAACGTGCGGGGTCTTGCCTTTGCGGATGTCCATGAGAGAAAGGGCAGTGCATGGACGTCCAAAAAAAAATTGTGCAGGCTATTCTTGGTGAACTCTGAATGGTATGTTTTATGTTTTTATGTTCTTTTGTTTTTGATACAGACACTGGTACAGGCCAGAGCCATCCATGGACCGTCAGCAATGTACCTTTCACCCACTGACAACTCTCTTTGGGTTGCCCGAGCAAGATGTGGTGCGAAGGTACCCGCTCAGCTCATGGGCAATTCTGGCCCTATAGGAAGACCTGCACAGTGACTTTGACCCTGTGGCCAATTGCCACCATGCTGTGCCTGGGTTGACAAAACTTCTGGGTGCTTTACATTTTTTTGCTACCGGAAGTTTTCAGAATCCAGTTGGTATTGATGCGAGGATGACCTAGGCCTCATTCTCGTGGCACCAAGAACGGGTTACCGGTTCCTCGAGGCCAGCGCAACATCCGGGGAAGGGCCATGGGAGCAGGGCAGGCTCTCTCCCATGGAGGCACGCCTGGATGCTGTGCTGGCTCTCCAGGTGCGGTTGAACCGTGGTCTGGATGTCATGGAAGGCCTGGCATTGCAGATGGTGGCCATCTTGCAGGTCATGTGGTGTGGCCAGCAGGAAATTATTGAGCTGCTGCAATCCATGGCAGCAGCTCAAACACTGCTGGTCATGTCCCAGGCTCCATGAAGCCGGCCACTGTCTCCTCGTTGTCAGTGACGATGCTCTTTCTTGGCCACCATGGCCCTTTCCCTTCCCCATCCCTGCCTCCAATTGTAATATTTTTTTTAATATAAATATTTTATTTTTGTATTTTGATTGTTTATATATTTTTATATAGGAATAATAATAATTTGTATAAAACTTTTGGTCATTGTCCTCTGTACACAGCATTCGAGGGAGGTTGGATTTAATTGTATGATGTTACAGAAGCTGTAAGTGGTAGTGGTGGGTATGGGGGGTGTCTCAAAGGAAGATGATACAAGGGGAGAGACATGACAGATAGTTGAAGAGGGGAGGGAGATGGCAAGGACGACATAGGATCTGATATGTTTCACATTTGCTTGGGTTACAAATCATGTTTTATTTTATATCGGTGAGTAATTACCTTGAATAGTTTAGGCCCAGGGTCCCCACCTTTATCAAAACAAGAGCTCATAAATAAGAAACAGAATTAATTGCTTTCATAGATAAAATACTTTTATTTCACCAGTAGTCATGGGTGGTTCCAAGACCGCAAAGCAGTGGCTACATCTCAGATGGCGCTGATCAGTTCGTTCGTCAACCTGGAATGTACAGCCACTGCCCCTGTGATCTCGGTGCGTATTTGCTTGAGTTCCTGGAGCATTAACTCATTGTGTTGGTCCTGTCGTGACATTATTTTGGACATGAACTGCTTGCTTAGCCTATCAATACCAAATAATGCCTCTTCCAGGTCACGTGCCACTGATGCCTGATCCTGGTCTAGTGCCGCAGATGTCTCAACTGGGAATAGTACCGCAGATGTCTCATGTCTCTTGGTTCGAGATGTGACTTTGACCAGGTTAAGTGTGACAAGGCCCTGGGTATCACCAGCTAGGGATGTGCAGACCAAAAGTTTAAGTTCATAAGTCCATAAGTCGAAAGGGGGTCCCATTTGCGGTCAATATGGACATATGGAGAATTCCTTAAGTTGAGTCTATGTCCATATGTGCAAATAAAAATTTAAACCCCTCACCCGCCTTAATCCCCCCCCCCAAGACTTACCACAACTCCCTGGTGGTCAAGCGGGGTCAGGACGCCATTCCTGAACTCCTTTGCAAGGAGCACGTGACGTCGGCGCCACGTCAGAGTGACGCGGCGCCGACGTGGGGAATCACGTGGGGAATCACGTGACGCCGCGTCACTCCGACGTGAGGCGGACGTCATGTGATTCCCCATGCGTCCGCTCCCGGACCCTCACGGAACTTTTGGCCAGCTTTGGTAAGTCTTGGGGGGGGGATTAAGGAGGGTGAGGGGTTTAAATTTTTATTTAGATCAACAATCGCGATTTCCAACGTATTCAACATAGCTGTGTTGAATAAGTTGGAAATCCGATCGTTTAAGCCTCATCTTTTTTTTAAGTTAAAAAAAATAAGTTGCGTTTTCCATTTAAGTTCAAAACGAATGCACACCCCTATCACCAGCCTATACTTGTTCACTGGGGGAGTCCTCATTGAACTTTGGGAAAACAAATTCCAGCATGGAAATGGATTCATTTTCTTCCTCTGCGTCATCTGCCTCATTGACTCCATCTGTGGAGAAAAATGGAGAAAGACAAGTTGAAGTTCCAGATCTCAACTGTTGCCCTCCAAAGAGCCCTAAAGAAAAACATGCAATGCAAACAAGATGGCACCAAATGTATAGCTTCACTTGCTACAGTGCAGCCACACCGGCCACAACCTTTGGCCGCAAAGAACTCAGAACAAGCTCCTTGCATGGTGGTTCTCCGCTGGTCCCCATTGCTGCCGCCTCGATTTTGGCAGCCTTTTGTTTAACCTCCCTTCTAGTGTTGCGCCACCACTGCTGGACCAGAATGACCTCCCTGGGCATAACAGACAGGAAGCTAACATCCAGCGCAATCCTCTCCCAAATCCATTTCTTCGTAGAGCAAGAAACCTTTGATTTGAAGAGAACTTAGTAGTTCTCACAGACAGCGCACAGCTAGTGCCTGCCTACTCTTGCAGATCTCCAGCCTCTGTCTCCACCTGTGACATGGTACGTTTTGCTGCCATGGCAACTGATGTCTGAATGAAATAAAACAGAAGAAATGGAATTAATGAAAGCAATACTGGCCACATGGCTAGTGTTAAGAGTCACTGGTACATGCAGTTTATGGTCACAACAAAGAAAAAAGGCACATGAATAGCGGGGCCACCGAGCATGGGCGTTCCCGCTTCTATCCAGGATGTCCATGGCTCCGGGCGTCCATAACTGCATCTCTTACCTGTTCAAAGTAAAGGGTTACCAATGCTGATCTTCCAATTGCTCTAATATGAAAAGCACCAGTTCAAGCCAACTTCTATAATACTGACCCGAACTGAATAGAAAAGGACAGCGATTTATATACCTACCTCCGAGGCAGGACTATCACGCACCACTTGACGTCACGGTGGGGGAGCAATGACATGTTAGGAATCATCAATGAAAAATTGGAAAAGGATAAATTGGAAACTCTTGTTTACTATTATTTGTTGTTATTTGTCATAATTACAATTGACATGTATGCCCTTTTGACAGAAGTTCAACGCATTCTCCAGCACACGAGAGATACTCTATAGACGTCTGATACAGTAGTGCTGTGGACACTTTTTTTGACTTCCATGCGCTTTTTTGGCATCATTTTCATTTGTGTCTTATTTGAATACTGTATCGTGCATCTAAGAAAATCTTTAGCGCATCTGTATTGTATCAGCCTGTATGTTTTTGTTGAGTTATAATTATGAATGTTACTTTGTAAACCGTTGTGATCTAGACATGGAAATATGGTATAGAAAATGTCTAAATAAATGAAATATGTACTATGTTACTGCACTATAGTGTGCACTATATATGTTATCTGCTGTCATGTACTAAGTTACTGCATATCAATTAAGAACATGCCATACCTGGTCAGACCAAGGGTCCATCAAGCCCAGCATCCTGCTTCCAACAGTGCCCAATCCAGGCCATAAGAACCTGGCAAGTAACCAAAAACTAAGTCTATTCCAGCTGAGGAGGGATATGAGAGAGGTCTTTAAGATCATGAGAGGTCTTGAATGAGGAGATGTGACTCGGTTATTTACACTTTCAGATAATAGAAGGACTAGGGGGCATTCCATGAAGTTAGCAAGTAGCACATTTAAGACTAATCGGAGAAACTTATTTTTCACTCAATGCACAATTAAACTCTGGAATTTGTTGCTAGGGGATGTGGTTAGTGCAGTTAGTGTAGCTGGGTTAAAAAAAGGTTTGGATAAGTTCTTGGAGGAGAAGTCCATTAACTACTATTAATCAAGCTTACTTAGGGAATAGCAACTGCTATTAATTGCATCAGTAGCATGGGATCTTCTGGGTAATTGCCAGATCCTTGTAGCCTGGTTTGGCCTCTGTTGGAAACAGGATGCTGGGCTTGATGGACCCTTGGTCTGACCTAGCATGTCAATTTCTTATGTTCTTTTATTCTTACTGTTGCTAGTAATAGCAGTGACAATTTTCTAAGTAAACTTAATTAATAGCAGGTAATGGACTTCTCCTCCAAGAACTTATCCAATCCTTTTTTAAACACCGCTACACCAACTGCACTAACCACATCCTCTGGCAACAAATTCCAGAGTTTAATTGTGCGTTGAGTGAAAAAGAACTTTCTCCGATTAGTTTTAAATGTGCCACATGCTAACTTCATAAGAACATAAGAACATGCCATACTGGGTCAGACCAAGGGTCCATCAAGCCCAGCATCCTGTTTCCAACAGTGGCCAATCCAGGCCATAAGAACCTGGCAAGTACCCAAAAACTAAGTCTATTGTCTAAGTCATGGAGTGCCCCCTAGTCTTTCTATAATCTGAAAGATTAAATAACAGATTCCCATCTACCTGTTCTAGACCTCTCATGATTTTAAACACCTCTATCATATCCCCCCTCAGCCGTCTCTTCTCCAAGCTGAACAGCCCTAACCTCATTAAACTTTCCTCATAGGGGAGCTGTTCCGTCCCCTTTATCATTTTGGTTGCCCTTCTCTGTACCTTCTCCATTGCAATTATATCTTTTTTGAGATGCGGCGACCAGAATTGTACACAGTATTCAAGGTGCGGTCTCACCATGGAGCGATACAGAGGAATTATGACATTTTCTGTTTATTAACCATTCCCTTCCCAATAATTCCCAACATTCTGTTTGCTTCTTTGACTGCTGCAGCACACTGAGCCGACGATTTCAATGTGTTCTCCACTATGACGCCTAGAAGTCTCTTTCTTGGGTTGTAGCACCTAATATGGAAGCTAACATTCGGGCCGATAAAGTAAACTCCGCTGGAGAGCGGGTGAACGCCCGCTCTCCCGGCGCGCGCACAGGCCACTGTCCTGTGTGCGCGATTCTCTATTTAAATGAGGCCCGGCAGTAGAAACAGACAAAAGGAGGCGCTAGGGGCACTAGCGCGTCCCTTGCGCCTCCTTTTGGACTGGAGCGGCGGCTGTCAGCGGGTTTGACAGCCTACACTCAATTTTGCCCGCTGAAAGCCATGGGCTCAGAAACCGAACGCCGGCAAAATTGAGCGTCCGGTTTTCGACCTGACAGCCACGGGCCGACTTTAAATTTTTTTTTTTTCCCTTCGGGACCTCCAACTTAATATCGCCATGATATTAAGTCGGAGGGTGCACAGAAAAGCAGTTTTTACTGCTTTTCTGTGCACTTTCCCGGTGCCCGAAGAAATTAGTGCCTACCTTTGGGTAGACGCTAATTTCTGAAAGCAAAATGTGCGGCTTGGCTGCACATTTTGTTTTCTGAATCGCGCGGGAATACCTAATAGGGCCATCAACATGCATTTGCATGTTGCGGGCACTATTAGGTTAGGGGGATTGGACGCACGTTTTCAGCCCCTTACTGAATAAGGGGTAACGCTAGTGCGTCGAAAATGCGCGTCCAGTGGCGGGTTAACAGTGAGTACTGTATCGGCCCGATTGTGTAACTATAGCATGGGTTATTTTTCCCTATATGCATCACCTTGCACTTATCCACATTAAATTTCATCTGCCATTTGGATGCCCAATTTTCCAGTCTCACAAGGTCTTCCTGCAATTTATCACAATCTGCTTGTGATTTAACTACTCTGAACAATTTTGTATCATCTGTAAATTTGATTATCTCACTCGTCGCATTTCTTTCCAGATCATTTATAAATATACTGAAAAGTAAGGGTCCCAATACAGATCCCTGAGGCACTCCACTGTCCACTCCCTTCCACTGAGAAAATTGCCCATTTAATCCTACTCTGTTTCCTGTCTTTTAGCCAGTTTGCAATCCACGAAAGGACATCGCCACCTATCCCATGACTTTTTACTTTTCCTAGAAGCCTCTCATAAGGAACTTTGTCAAACGCCTTCTGAAAATCCAAGTATACTACATCTACTGGTTCACCTTTATCCACATGTTTATTAACTCCTTCAAAAAAGTGAAGCAGATTTGTGAGGCAAGACTTGCCCTGGGTAAAGCCATGCTGACTTTGTTCCATTAAACCATGTCTTTCTATATGTTCTGTGATTTAGATGTTTAGAACACTTTCCACTATTTTTCCTGGCACTGAAGTCAGGCTAACCGGTCTGTAGTTTCCCGGATCGCCCCTGGAGCCCTTTTTAAATATTGGGGTTACATTAGCCACCCTCCAGTGTTCAGGTACAATGGATGATTTTAATGATAGGTTACAAATTTTTACTAATAGATTTGAAATTTCATTTCCTAGTGTGTAGCCAGATGGACTCAGAACAAGTGGGTATAGTGTGCTCGTGCTAGCAGTTGGAGACGGATCTGACGTCAGCACGGGGTACATATACCCCCACAGGAAGTGAAGCAACTCAGTAATTTCTGTCTCCAAAGCAGTTTGGAGCTCCTGCACGCTCGCTGAGCGTGTTTTCCAAATCTACTTTCTACTTACAAATTTCTCAGGCAATTCCAGGCCCCAGTACTATGGAGGCATCTACGCAGAACCCCCTTCTGGAGGGTCTTCGTCCCACAGCCCGCCATTTTCCCTTCCTGCAAGCGGCGCAACAGCTGATCGATCTGGAGTGGAATGCGCCGGAGGCCTTATTCAAAGGGGGTCGGGCCCTGTCCGGCATGTACCCCCTGGACCCGGCAATCAAGGACATGCTGGCGGGCCCTAAGGTGGACGCCTTGGTCAGCGCTGTGGTCAAGCGCACTACCATTCCAGTGGAGGGGGGGCGGGGCGGCCCTCAAGGAGCCTCATGACTGACGCCTGGACGCCATCCTGAAACAGACCTTTGAAGTAGCAGCTCTGTCTCTGAGGATTGCAACCTGCTGCACAGTGGTAACGCGTTCCTGTTTGTCACAGGTCAGGAACAATGCTCCGGCAGCGGACATGGAGTCAGCTCTCTCGTTCCTTACGGATGCCGCCTCCGACCTAGTCCATACGACAGCCAAGGGGGTCTCATCCTCAGTAGCAGCCAGGAGGCAGCTCTGGATACGGAACTGGTCAGCCGACGCCCCTTCTAAGACACGTCTCACTAGAATGCCGTTCAAGGGGTCTCTTCTGTTTGGCAGTGACCTAGATAAACTGGCCAGCACATGGGGCGCCTCTCCAGTACCTCAACTGCCGGAAGACAGGTCCAAGAGGAACCAGCGCACCTTTCCAAGGCCCTCCAGAGGTAGAAGCTCCCAACGCTTCACTCCCTATAGGAGTCGCTACCAGGCACCTCGTCCTCAGGCCAGGAACCAGTCCTTTCGGACCAAGCAGCGGGGAGGGGAGAAGAGGGGAGCCGGTTCGGGTCCCGGCCGCACCCCACAATGAGAATCAGCCGATCCATCCGGGGGTCGAAGCCATAGGGGGCAGGTTAACCATCTTCTACCCCAGATGGGTCGAGATTACGTCAGACCAGTGGGTCCTCGCCATCATCCGAGAGGGGTATTATCTGGACTTCCATCACATCCCTCCGGACACGTTTGTGGAATCTCCATGTCCAAGCCACAAGAAAACAGCACTGGAAGCTACCCTGGCGAGGCTCCTGTCCTTGAAAGCCATAATCCCAGTACCTGCATGGGAAATGGATTCTGGGCACTGTTCCATTTATTTCATGGTACCCAAGAAAGAGGGCACTTTCCGGCCCGTATTGGACCTCAAGTCGGTCAACCGATACTTAAGAGTCCCACGGTTTCGCATGGAAACTCTGCGCTCAGTTAAGACCGCAGTACAGCCAAGGGAATTCCTCACGGCCTTAGACTTTTCAGAAGCCTACCTGCATATCCCGATCCATCGGGATCACCAGCGCTACCTACGCTTCAAGGTTCTGGGACAACACTTCCAATTCCGGGCTTTGCCCTTCGGGTTAGCCACGGCGCCGCGGACCTTCACCAAGGTGATCGTAGCAGTAGCAGCGGCGCTCAGACGGGAAGGTATCCTTGTCCATCCCTACCTAGACGATTGGCTGATCAGAGCGAAATCACGAGAAGAGAGCCATCGGCAACCGACAGAGTGATCGCCCTTCTGGAAAGCCTGGGATGGGTAGTCAACCTAAGCAAGAGTTGCCTACAGCCTTCCCAATCACTGGAATACCTGGGAGTCCGGTTCGACACCCAGGCAGACAAAGTCAGCCTAACCACCAAGAGAAGGTTAAAGCTCCAGACCCGTCTACGGTCCCTGATGGGAGCCAGCCGGCCCATAGCCTGGGATTACCTGCAGGTTCTCGGTCTCATGGCATCCACCCTGGAAGTGGTACCATGGGCAAGGGCCCATATGAGACCATTACAACACTCCCTCCTCTCTCGGTGGAGCCCACGTGTACAGAATTACACCGTACATCTATCTCTACCCGCCAGAGTGCGGACCCAGCTACGGTGGTGGTTACAGTCCGACCACACGAGCAGGGGGTCGAAGATGTCCTCCCCCACGTGGACCCTGCTCACCACAGATGCCAGCCTGAGCGGATGGGGAGCACACTGCGAAGAGCTCACCGCCCAAGGGCGGTGGAACAGAGTGGAGTCGGGATGGAACATCAACCGTCTAGAGGCACGGGCAGTCCGATTAGCCTGCCTGCGATTTGCTCACAGATTGAAGAACAGAGCAGTCAGAGTGATGTCCGACAACGCCACCACGGTGGCATACATCAACCGACAGGGTGGAACCAGAAGCCAACAAGTGTCCCTAGAGATAGCCCCGCTGATGGCTTGGGCAGAGGCGAATCTCCAGGACATCTCCACCGTCCACATTGCCGGAAGGGACAACACAGCGGCAGACTTCCTCAGCAGGGAAAGCCTAAATCCGGGAGAGTGGCAGCTGTCCCCCACAGCCTTCCAGATCGTGGATCAGTGGGGGATTCCGGACATGGACCTGTTAGCGGACAGGTCCAATGCTCAAGTACCCAGATACTTCAGCCGCAAGCGAGATCCGTTCTCTCACGGGATTGACGCCCTGGTTCAGCCATGGCCTCCAGAGACTCTGCTATACGCCTTTCCTCCGTGGCCCCTGCTGGGCGCCCTGCTTCACAAGATTCAGAGACACAGAGGCCTAGTTCTTCTAGTGGCACCAGATTGGCCCAGAAGACCTTGGTACGCGGACATGAGAAGACTACTGGCAGGGGAGCCCCTTCCCCTACCTCCTCTCAGGGACCTGCTTTGTCAAGGTCCCATCCTCCACGAGGATCCGGCTCAATTCTCTCTTACGGTCTGGCCATTGAGAGGGCTAGACTGAAGAAAAGAGGTTACTCGGAGCCGGTGATAGATACACTCCTCCGAGCTCGCAAGTTTTCCACATCACTCACATATATAAGGATCTGGAGAGTATTTGAAGCCTGGTGCGACACTCAAAGCACCAATCCACATGCGACCACAATCCCTATTGTTCTGGATTTCCTGCAGTATGGGCTTCAGAAGGGTCTCTCCCTAAGCTCCATCAAGGTTCAGGTGGCTGCGCTGTCTTGCTACGGTCCCAGGAGGGATGGCAAGACCATTGCCACGCACCCAGATGTTTCCCGCTTCCTGAAAGGAGTCAAGCACATTCGTCCGCCACTGAAGTGGCCAGTGCCCCTGTGGAACCTCAACATTGTTTTGGATTTCCTCGCAGGATCCACCTTCAGACCCCTTCGGGGCCTGTCTCTCCTTTCGCTAACTTTGAAGATGGTGTTCTTGCTGGCGGTGTGTTCCGCACGCCGCATCTCAGAGCTACAAGCACTGTCCTGCTGTGATCCCTTTTTGCGAATCACTCCTGAGGCTATCCATCTTTGCACGGTTCCCTCCTTTTTACCTAAAGTGGTCTCACAGTTTCACCTCAACCAAACCATATCTTTGCCAACCACGGCGGGTTTGAAGAAATCTGAAGAAGGGCGTTTGTTACGCCATCTCGACATCGGCAGATTGCTGCCCAGATACCTGGAAAAGACAGAAGCAGTAAGAAAGACGGACCATCTGTTCGTCCTTCACAGCGGGAAGAAGCAAGGGGAAGCGGCCTCTTGGCCTACCATAGCCCGTTGGATCAAAGAAGTTATCAGAGCGGCCTACGTAGAGGCTGGAAAGTCACCACCTGTACAGGTCAAGGCTCATTCTACCAGAGCACAAGCAGCATCTTGGGCAGAATCGAGGATGCTGTCGCCCGCAGAAATAGGCAGCGACATGGTCCTCCCTCCATACCTTTTTCCAGATTTTACCATCTGGATGTCCAGGCCAGGGAGGACACAGCATTTGCGAGGGCAGTCCTACGCGGTCTTCAGGCAGCCTCCCGCCCAGTCCGGGAGTAAAGCTTTTGTACATCCCACTTGTTCTGAGTCCATCTGGCTACACACTAGGAAATGCTAAGATTACTTACCTGATAATCTCCTTTTCCTTAGTGTAGACAGATGGACTCAGCATCCCGCCCGGCTGCCGGTGTACATGGGTTTCACCAATTCAAGGTAAGCCATGGCAGTTTCTTACATAAGAGCATCCACTCTACCAGGTGTCGACGCCTTCCGGTTGGAAGCGCTGGCGGTCTCCAGCTACTATCAATCGGTAAGGGGAATCCTGTTTCACTAAGTCATTGATCGGTCAGTACACATATATCCATAACAGCTTTTGCAAGGAAGATTACTGAATTGCTTCACTTCCTGTGGGGGTATATTTATTTATTTATTTATTTATTTATTTATTTATTATTTTTATTATACCGAATTTCATGACTGGAATCACATCAACCTGGTTTACAATTAACAATGTGTGTAAGGCAGAGAGTAACATAATAAACAATATTCCCCATTCAAACTTCAAATACAGAAAACAATATTATGGATGTGAGAAAGTTACAATAAAACAGGGAAAATTAACTAGGATCTGGAAAGGGGAGAAACTGAACAAAGAAATATTTACATTTCAGCCAATTGCATCAATTAATATATATATATTATAATATTGTGTATATATAGTAATATAGCAAAAATGAATATATATGATGCGGTTGTGGAGGAAGAAAATATGGTGCTGTGTATGAGTGTGAAGTTCGTGGGTTTTTATTTCAATCCATATTTTTGAATAATAGAAAGTGCTGAAGTGTGGAGGTTTTAATCAAGGGCTGGGAATGCTTTTTTAAAAAGCCAAGTTTTTAGTCTTTTCCTAAATGTTAGAGTGCATGGTTCTTGCTCAAGTCAGGTGGGATAGAGTTCCAAAGAGTTGGACCTGCTGAGGAGAAAGCTCTGAGACTGTAGGATTTATGTTGGTAGGTTTTGGCATGTGGGACCTGAAGTGATTCTTTGTAGTATTCCCTGATGGGTCTGGCGGATGTGTGTTTTTTGAAAGGGATTTGTAGGTCGAGTTGAGTGTGTTGGTGGATGGCCTTGTAGATGATAGTGATGGATTTATACATAATTCTGTAGTGGATCGGTAACCAATGAAGGTCTTTGAGGATAGGGGAGATGTGGTCGATTTTCCTGGAGTTTGTAAGGATCCTGGCTGCTGTGTTGTGTACCATTAGTAGAGGCTTGGTATAGGAAGCTGGGAGGCCTAATAGTAGTGAGTTGCAATAATCTAGTTTGGAGAAGATTATTGCTTGCAAGATTGTTCTAAAGTCCTGAGTGTGGAAAAGTGGCTTTATTCTTTTCAGAATATGTAATTTGTGGAAGCAATCTTTGGTGGTTTGGTTAATGAATGGTTTGAGGTTAAGACGGTTATCTAAGATGGCTCCTAGGTCTCTTACGTGAGCTGTTTGAAGGAGGGCTGGTGGCTTTGAATGTGTGTTGTTGTTTTCCGGTGATATAAGCAGATATTCCGTTTTCGACGCATTGAGGACTAGGTTTAGGCTGTTGAGGAGGAGTTTGATTTCTAATAAGCAACTATCCCAGTATTCCATTGTTATCGAGTGATTCTTTTATAGGGATCACAATCTGTACGTCGTCTGCGAAGAGGAAGTGTTTCAGGCTTAATTTTGTGAGTAGTTGACATAGTGGTAGAAGGTAGACATTGAAAAGCGTGGGTGAAAGCGATGAACCTTGCGGCACCCCTCTGGTAGAGGGGTGATATTGGGATTCTGTATTATGAATTTTGACCCTATATCCTCTGTTTTCCAGGAAGGTTTTGAACCAAGTTAGTGAAGCCCCTGTCACTCCTATGTTTGCCAGTTGTTTTAGAAGGAGGTAATGGTTGACGGTGTCAAAGGCCGCCAAGAAGTTGAGGAGGATTAGTAAAAATGCTTTGCCTTTATCGATTCCGGAGAGAAGGAAGTCCGTGAGTGAGAGGAGTAGCGTTTTGGTGCTTGCGGCTTAGCGAAAACCATATTGGTTTGGAGACAGAATACTGTGTTCTTCCAAGTAGTTGGAGAGTTGAGTGTTCACCAATCTTTCCATAATTTTGGCTATGAATGGGAGGTTGGAAATAGGGCGGAAGTTGTTGGGATCTGTACCCGTGCTGATGTAAGATCCGTCTCCAACTGCTAGCACGAGCACACTATACCCACTTGTTCTGAGTCCATCTGTCTACACTAAGGAAAAGGAGATTATCAGGTAAGTAATCTCAGCATTTTTGAGTTCCTTCAGATCTCTGGGGTGTATACCATCCGGTTCAGGTGATTTACTACTCTTCAGTTTGTCAATCAGGCCTACCACATCTTCTAGGTTCACCGTGATTTGATTCAGTCCATCTGAATCATTACCCATGAAAACCTTCTCCAGTACGGATACCTCCCCAACATCCTTTTCAGTAAACACCGAAGAAAAGAAATCATTCAATCTTTCCTTGATGGCCTTATCTTCTCTAAGTTCCCCTATAACCCCTCGATCATCTAATGGTCCAAACTGACTCCCTCACAGGCTTTCTGCTTCGGATATATTTTAAAAAAGTTTTTACTGTGAGTTTTTGCCTCTATGGCCAACTTCTTTTCAGATTCTCTCTTAGCCTGTCTTATCAATGTCTTATATTTAACTTGCCAACGTTTATGCATTATCCTATTTTCTTCTATTGGATCCTTCTTCCAATTTTTGAATGAAGATCTTTTGGCTAAAATAGCTTCTTTCACCTCCCCTTTTAACCATGCCGGTAATCGTTTTGCCTTCTTTCTACCTTTCTTAATGTGCGGAATACATCTGGACTGGGCTTCTAGGATGGTATTTTTTTAACAATGACCACGCCTCTTGCACATTTTCCCTTTGAAAGTTTAGCACTATAGCCGTGGGATTTGCTTACTGTCCCCCTTCCAGTCATTAAATTCAAATGTGATCATGGGATCGGAGGCGATGTCCTTTTGTGGATTACAAAACTGGCTAAAAGACAGGAAACAGAGAGTAGGATTAAATGGACAATTTTCTCATTGGAAGGGGTGTGGGGCAATGGAGTGCCTCAGGGATCTGTATTGGGACCCTTACTTTTCAATATATTTATAAATGATCTGGAAAGGAATACGACGAGTGAGGTATCAAATTTGCAGATGATACAAAATTATTCAGAGTAGTTAAATCATAAGCAGATTGTGATAAATGGCAGGAGGTCCTTGTGAGACTGGAAAAATTGGGCATCCAAATGGCAGATGAAATTTAATGTGATTAAGTGGCAAGGTGATGCATATAGGGAAAAATAACCCATGCTATAGTTACACAGGGTTAGGTTCCATATTAGGAGCTTACCACCCAGGAAAAGATCTAAGCATCATAGTGGATAATACTTTAAAATCATCGGCTCAGTGTGCTGCGGCAGTCAAAAAAGCAAACAGAATGTTGGGAATTATTAGGAAGGGAATGGTGAATAAAACGGAAAGTGTCATAATGCCTCTGTATCGCTCCATGGTGAGACCGCACTTGAATACTGTGTACAATTCTTGTCGCCGCATCTCAAAAAAGATATAATTGCGATGGAGAAGGTACAGAGAAGGGCAACCAAAATGATAAAGGGGATGGAACAGCTCCCCTATGAGGAAAGGCTTAAGAGGTTAGGACTGTTCAGCTTGGAGAAGAGACAGCTGAGAGGGGGATGTGATAGAGGTGTACACGCCGTGACCGGAGACCTGCGCGACCGGCGCCGGAGCCCCACCGGGGGAAGGTCAGGTCAGTACACGGCCTCCCCACCCGGGGGACCCCGACGCCAGCCGCGTGCGCCGAGGCCCAAAGCCTCAGAAGGAAACGCGGCGATAAAGAGGAAACAAACCCGCGAAACGCGACAAGGCCCGCCCTCAAATAGAAGCCAGCCAACCAGCTCCAGCCAGGCTGGGCTTTAAATTCCACACACTGCTAGGCGTCGCGCGCCGAAGGAGCACGACAAAGGGGCCTGCCCCTTTGTGTGCCCCTTCGTGAGCACCTGAACAGCACCAGAACCACGATTCTCGAAGCGGCTGCCATTATACTCCATTATACTCCACCTGCGCCGCCATCCCTCAGCCCAAGTCGGCCTCCCTGCGCAGTCGGCGTCGGCCCCTGGAATCCCACAACTAAGGGGCCTTAAAAGCAACCGTCGCTAATTTCCATCAACTACCCCACCCACTCCTTATAAGCGCCAACCCATTCCAGCTTCTAACCTTTACCCAGCCACTCCAGCAGTCATCCACTTACTCCAGCATCCAGCATTCATCCAGTCACTCCAGCATCCAGTCTCTCCAGCATCCAGCATTCATCCAGTCACTCCAGCATCCAGTCTCTCCAGCATCCAGCCATTCATTCATCCAGCTCACTCCAGCATCCAGTCTCTCCAGCATCCAGCATTCATCAGTTACTCCAGCATCCCAGTCTCTCCAGCATCCAGTCTCTCCAGCATCCAGCATTCATCCAGTCACTCCAGCATCCAGTCACTCCAGCATCCAGCATTCATCCAGTCACTCCAGCATCCAGTTACTCCAGCATCCAGTCACTCCAGCATCCAGCATTCATCCAGTCACTCCAGCATCACAGTCTCTCCAGCATCCAGCATTCATCCCAGTCTCTCCAGCATCCAGTCGCTCCAGCATCCAGCATTCATCCAGTCACTCCAGCATCCAGTCACTCCAGCATTCATCCAGTCACTCCAGCATCCAGTCTCTCCAGCATCCAGCATTCATCCAGTCACTCCAGCATCCAGCATTCATCCAGTCACTCCAGCATCCAGTCTCTCCAGCATCCAGCATTCATCCAGTCACTCCAGCATCCAGTCTCTCCAGCATCCAGCATTCATCCAGTTACTCCAGCATCTAGCCACTCCAGCATCCATCATCAACTTGCATCCAAAAAAGACATTAACATGCTACAAACCTTCTCCATTCCGATTATCCCTCGCTCAATCTCCATCAGAGCTAACGCACCGTTACTCAATCTACGCTCAAAGAGATCTCTGATTCCAATCATGATCTCCCCATTAACACAATTCCTAGGTCTATCCTTAATAACCTTAAGCCTTCTAAACTCGCAGTCGCTCTCAAAAAAATCTCACTTGCTCAACGACCATCTACTAGACTCTCAACCGGACATATGTGCCATTACCGAAACATGGCTGAAAAACACAGATACAGCCATAATTAACCAACTACCAATACAACAATATGACATCTTCTCTATCCCCA
Source organism: Rhinatrema bivittatum (assembly GCF_901001135.1). Classification (NCBI taxonomy): domain Eukaryota; kingdom Metazoa; phylum Chordata; class Amphibia; order Gymnophiona; family Rhinatrematidae; genus Rhinatrema; species Rhinatrema bivittatum. The sequence goes on from NC_042618.1 coordinate 85,903,571, forward strand.
GACCTAAAAAAAGAGGGGTGGAATAATGTTAATCACAAAAAAGAATTAAGGACTAACTCAACAAGCCTTCAAATCTACGACTAAATTAAAATCGGATTATTCAAATCCTCCCAACTCCAAATCTGCCTTATTTACGCCCCCCCAGGGCTCCTAGAAGCCGACCCCTCTCCACTCATCGAAATTATAGCCAAACATATCGACTCCATCTCACCTGCTATCATTTTAGGAGATTTCAACATCCATGTTGATTCTCCCTCCCCATCTTCCAACTGCGAAGCCCTACTTTCCTCCTTCCAGGCAATGGGTTTCAATCAAATCATAAATAAGCCCACCCATAAGGCAGGCCACACGCTTGACCTGATATTCACAAATGATACCATCTCGCCCATCTCCCCACCTTCCTGCTCCCCCATCCCCTGGTCAGACCATTCGTTGATAGTTACAAAACTAGCCATTAATCAAAAACAGACCCCTATTGCTCCCAAATCCTCCATCCAATTCAGGAAACCTTGTTCTATGGACACTCTCAACAACAGCCTTGCCAAAGACCTATCCAAATTGGACCTCGCAGATGCTGATACCGCAATTAATTCCTGGCAAACAATCACACACGCAGTAGCAAACACAATATGCCCATTATCCTCAAAAACTATCAACCCAGCACGCACGAACAAAAAACCCTGGTTCTCTACGGAATTAAGAAAACTCAAACAAGACCTACAACACAAGGAACTACGCTGGCGGAAAGACCCCTCCCCCACAGCATTGGCTTCTTACAAAACAGCAATGAGCTTCTACAGAACATCGATCACCCGCACCATACGAGATTTTTATGCCAAAAAAATACACGGTTTCTTATACGACCCTAAAACGCTTTTCTCATATGTGGCAGCCCTCACCACTCCCACTTCCCCTACCTTCTCAGAAGAAGAAGCCCAAAACAAATCCACAGAGTTGGCGATTTTCTTTGACAACAAAGTCAAAAACCTACTTGGCCCACTGGCAACATCCAACACTTCATCCGTAGCATTACAACCCCCCAGCCAAACTCCTAGCCAAAATCCATCATCTACTATCCTTAAACAGACACTAGTATCTCTTGAACTTACATCATCACTGGAAATAGAATCAATTATCAAGAAAATGAAACCCTCGTCTCACCCTTGGGACCAAATACCAACCAAACTTCTCCTCACCATTCCTAACACCATTGCCAGATCTCTGGCAGACATCATAAATTGTTCCCTCAATCAAGGATCTGTCCCTGACTCCTTAAAAATTGCTTCGCTGAAACCCTTACTAAAAAAACCCAATCTAGACCCAGCCAACCCAGCAAATTTCCGCCCCATCGCAAACCTACCTTTTATAGCTAAAATAATGGAAAAACTTGTCAACTTCCGTCTCACTGACTACTTGGACTCCCACAATATCTTATACCCTTCTCAATTCGGATTCAGGAAACACCTAAACACAGAATCCCTCCTTCTTTCTTTAACGGACACCATCCTGATGGGCCTTGACAAGGGACAATCATACCTTCTAGCCCTACTCGATATTTCTGCGGCGTTTGACACGGTAAATCACGACATCCTCATCAGCCGTCTAATGGAAATAGGCATCTCTGGCTCCGCACTGCTCTGGTTTAAATCCTTTCTGAACAACAGGCACTACAAAGTTAAAATAAACGACAAAGAATCCCACCCCATCCCGTCAAAACAAGGAGTACCACAGGGCTCTTCTCTTTCCCCTACCCTGTTTAACATATATCTACTTCCATTATGCCAGTTGCTCAATAGCCTCAACCTCACCCACTTTATATACGCAGACGATGTGCAAATCATAATCCCCATCTCAGACCCCATCTCCTCAACTCTAAATTTCTGGAACGACTGCCTACAAGCCATCAACCAGCTTCTCTCGAGTCTCAACCTGGTCCTAAATACGTCCAAAACGGAACTCCTGGTTATCTCCCCTAGCGATAACCACCCCTGCACCAACAACACAATAACCCCACTAGCAAGCCATGTCAGAGACCTTGGGGCCACCCTTGACTCTAGAATGAATTTCAAAAAATTCATTAACGCGACAACTAAAGAATGTTTCTTCAAGCTACAGGTCCTGAAGCATCTAAGACCGCTCTTACACTTCCAGGATTTCCGTTCCGTGCTTCAAGCAATACTGTTTTCAAAGATAGACTATTGCAACGCTCTTCTACTCGGTCTCCCCGCCTCTTCGACCAAACCTCTACAGATGCTGCAAAACGCAGCGGCCAGGATCCTTACAAACACACGGCGCAAGGACCACATCACACCTATCCTAAAAATCTTACATTGGCTTCCTATTCAATATAGAATACTTTTCAAAGCTCTCACTATCATCCACAAATCGGTCTACCAACAATCCACTCTCCAACTCACCTTCCCTCTGGAACTACACACATCCTCAAGACCAATAAGAACTGCCTACAAAAGTAAGCTCAAGGCCCCTCCCAACAAATCATCAGTCCACACCTCCATTAACAAGCGAGCACTTTCGACAGCAGGTCCGCTACATTGGAATTCGCTTCCTCAAGACTTACGCCAGGAACAATGCCATTTACCTTCAGAAAAAAACTTAAAACCTGGCTGTTCACACAAGCCTACCGTTGAAGCAATCCATTTTAACCAACTCTCTCACCCTTCAACCCACCCTTTATCCCTCCCCTCACTCCCAACCTTTTTCCCTTTCCCCTCTCTACCTCAACCCACCTTTTTTCCCACCCCCCCCGCCACCCCCCATCTGACATACCAAGTATATATCCGCTGATTATAATCCATGTTTCTGTATTACTAATTTATTGTTTTATGTTAATTTATAGTTTGTAATTTTGTTAACTTATTGGTTGATTCTTGATCTCCCATTTCTGTTATTGTTTAATTCTGTCCTATCTTCCGACTTCCATGTTATTACTCTCCCTGTTTTAATGTAACTTCTCATTTCTACTTATACGTTAATTGGTTTCCCCATGTTTTAATGTAAACCGGTACGATAAGACCTGGTCTTGAGTGTCGGTATAGTAAAAGAAGTTAAATAAAATAAATAAATAAAATCATGAGAGGTCTAGAACGGGTAAATGTGAATTGGTTATTTACTCTTTCAGATAATAGAAGGACTAGGGGCACACTCCTTGAAGTTAGCATGTAGCACACTTAAAACTAATCGGAAGAAAGTTCTTTTTCACTCAATGCACAATTAAACTCTGGAATTTGTTGCCAGGGATGTGGTTAGTTCAGTTAGTGTAGTTGGGTTTACAAAAGGTTTGGAGAAGTTCTTGGAGAAGTCCATTACCTGCTATTAGTCAAGTTGACTTAGAAAATAGCCACTGCTATTATTAGCATCAGTAGTATGGGATAGACTTAGTTTTTGGGTACTTGCCAGGTTCTTATAGCCTGGATTGGCCACTGTTGGAAACAGGATGCTGGGCTTGATGGACCCTTGGTCTGACCCAGTATGGCATGTTCTTATGTTTTTCGAAGATGAATGCTGCCCTGTGAACATCCCTTGGGCTGAATTTAATTAATTAATTAATTAAAGTCACAGAGGAAGTCATAATTGAATGTATTTCAAATATGAACCCCTCATCTTGCTTTCTAAATCCCTGCTCTACGACATTGTTAAAGTCAATAAAAGTTGATACCTCTAATTTTATTATGCAGTTGATTAATGCCTCATTCAATGAAGGCTACATCCCAGATTCCCTTAAGAGTGCAGTAGTTCGCCCTACTCTTAAAAAACACAATGCGATCCTATGGGTTTGACAAATTATCGGCCAATATCATCTTTGCCCTACATAGCCAAAATGCTTGAAATGTGTGTCCTTAAACAGCTGACCCTCTTCATCGACTCTAATAGTGTACTTGACCAATACCAGTCTGGCTTCCATAAATTTCATAGTACAGAACTACTATTTCTCTCTAGTTTTGACATAATTAGACGAGGCTTTGAACATAGTATAAGTTATATTATGGTGCTGCTTAACTTCTCTGCAGCCTTTGATAGAATAGACCATAGTATTTTGTTAAACCGTCTGGGTGCATTAGAATTAACAGGCCAAAGCTTGGTTTACCTCGTTTTTGTCAAATCGATCTCTACAAGTCAAGATTGAATCTTATATCTCATCTTGGCAGACAGTAGCATCTGGAGTACCACAAGGATCCGCGTAATCAGCCGTGTTATTCAACATTTATATGACACCTTTGTGCCAAATACTTGCAAGTCTTAGCTTACATTACAGATTATTCTTAGACGATATACAATTTTTCTCTCCAATTAAATCGACATGGGCGCAAACTGAACAAGTCCTATCTAACTATCTTACCACTATTCAAAATTGGTTATCTCAAAACAAATTAGCACTTAATATTCAAAAAACTGAAATAATACACCTCATAAGATTTCCATTATGTAATGCTCCCTCTACTCTTATTGTCAGTGGTCAATGTATTCAAATGACAAAAGCCGTACAAAATCTCGGTATTCAAATTGATCAATCACTAAGTATAAATGCTCAAAATAAATTTTGATTTAGATATCATATCACAAATTGAAGTTATTACGTCACCTTAAACCATTGTTTGACTCCACTGATTTCCATACTGTTTTACAGGCACTGCTGTTCTCTAGCATAGACTACTGTAATTCTCTCTTCATCGGTTTACCCAAATATACCCTCCGACCACTACAGATCATTCAAAATTCTGCAGCTCATTTATTGACTGGCACACCAATCCATGAGCACATTACCCCAGTGTTACAACAACTTCACTGCTTACCAATATCATTCCGAATTCAATATACACTTGCAACAATTATTCACTCCCTTATTAATAATGTACAATCCCCATAGATAAACGCCATCATGAAAATACACTCCCCAGCCAGATCACTCCGCTCAGCAAACCAGAACCTGCTGGATATTCCCTCCCCTAAAACAGCACGTCATGAGGAAACAAGGGACAGAGCACGATCAATAGCAGCTCCAATCTTCTGGAATTTGTTACCAAATGAATGTTGCATCGGAGGTGGACCCTTGGGCGGAGGTGGGGTTGGTGCAACCCGTAGATGAGGATCTACGGGTCTCCACTGTCAGCAGGTGGAGTGGGCTTGAAGATAGAGGCTGCTGAAGCTTCACCTATACCAGCCCTCGTTTCCCGCGGGTTGAGCCTGGGTGCCGGGCCGGCAGGACTTAGGTGGGCCTCGAGGTTGGTTAGCAAGAGAGGTTGGTTCAGCCCAGAGACAGCAGATGATAAATGGAATAGCCCTACCCTGGACTGGGTACGATACTGGAACTTGGGTGCCAATAGAATGGAGATTAGCTGGGGGCGCTCGAGCAAAGGTAGGCCGAAGTCTAGTAAGTCCACATCCAGGGAATAGGCTAGGAGAGGTGTCAATGACAGGCTTGGATCAGGGCCAGCGGCAAAGCAGAGATTGTGACAAGCAATGCTGAGTTCTGACCATGGAGAAGTCAATAGCGTTAGTCAATCAAGGCGATGGTCTGATCACGGAGAAGTCAATAGCGTAGTCAGGTGTAGCAGAGGTCTGGGTCTGGAGATAGGCAATAGCGTAACCAGGCGTAGCAGAGTTCTGGGTCTGGAGATAGGCAGTAGCATAGTCAGGCGTAGCGGAGGTCTGGGTCTGGAGATAGGCAGTAGCATAGTCAGGCGTAGCAGAGGTCTGGGTCTGGAGATGGGCAGTAGCGTAGTCAGGCATAGCGGAGGTCTGGTTCTGGCGATAGGCTGAAGCGTAGTCAAGCAGAGCAAAGTCAATATCCGTAGAGTCAGTCCAAAACATAGACAGGGCAGGAACGAAGAAGACAGGAGCAGGGAACAACAAAGGTCAGGAATGAGGAGTAGAGAAGATTCTCTAGTAGTAACGAGTACTCGAGTTAGGAGGAGACCTGTTGCAAAGGCGACGCTATGGAGCGAGGCCTGAGCTTAAATACACTGAAGAGTTTGATGTCATCATCTGGGGCCGCAGCCAGGTTCCGCCATGGGCCCTTCATAAGGATCAGCAATGCGTGCACCTAGGAAGGGGCACGGCATGAGTAGTGGCGTCTCTCCGCTGCCCACGTGGAGAGGCCCGACGAACAATGGCATCTTGATCTGCAACACTGAGAACCATCCCCATAGTGAGATTCATAAAGTAGCAGAGGAAAAGCATCCCCTCCGTTAAGAGTGACTACTCAGATTGCTGGGATGGCTGCGCGGTCTAGAATGTGGGGCTCCAGATGGAGACCCAGAGTAATCTGGGGCATGACCCTAATGAGGTGCCACATGGGTAGATGCCGGTTGATGCCCTCCATCATCAGGATCTGGGTTGGACTGTTATTAATTGAGACTGGCAGTGTCTCAGTGGTAATTTGAGCAAGGTACACATTGCGATGTCATATGTGTGTTGTGGCAGGGGCCATCTGGTGTCTCACAGGCCATTTTTCCGGGGTTTTCCCCACCGACATTGAGATTTGGAGTTGATCTGTGGCTCGCAAGGACAGTGAAGCAGAACCGCTTGATTATTTAGAGGATGGTAGTGATATACAACGTAGGAACCTTTTGTATGAAAAGAGAGTTCTTGAACGGAGAGATGGGATGCAAGACTCTAAGACAGCAGATGCTACAGCGGAACTACTGGATAGCGTGTGGTACTTGTAGGACAATACTGACTATGTGAATGCCGAGGTTGTGAGTTAAGACCTCACCAGAATCGTCTTATGTCTTCAAGGATAAAATCCTGCACTCGCGAAACACGACCCAGGGAGAAAAGGTTGGACCCTAAAACTGCAACTGACCTTAGGAGGACTTGTGATAAATTACTCAACCAGCAGATACACAGAAGATAAATGGAATTTGTGGCCTTTTTCTTCATGCTCGGGCCAAGGATCGAGCTTAAAAGAGAAAGTATTGGGAGCCTTTGTGTGAACATGCAAAAGACAGGAATAAGTCAAATGAAAGGGGCACAATTACCTAGGGGCGAACAGGTGTACTGCGTACATTGCAACTGTTCAGCACTTTTCTGCATCAGGCATTGGTCCACTGTTACAGGACTGATAACTCCATACGTTACCCGGATGACTTCCTATTCATCGGCAAAATGAGTCCAACTGCTGTTCACACTGCTGTGGCAATTTTCAGGCTATGACAACCTTTCCAGAGTCCCTTGGAACAGAACAAGATTGAAGGCCCCACCACCTGTATCCATTTTGCAAGCATCAACCCCAACCCAGAGGAGATGACATCCAGATTATCGGAGGAGAAAGCGGTCCAGTGGCAGGATAGGTTGAACGAAGCGATAGGAGTAAAGAAGCAGCCTCTTCCAGGTTTGCAACACATTGTGGGCAGTATGACTCTCACATGCGGATGGACACCCACCGGAAGGATCTTCATTAGAAGACTGATGCAGCTATGGCAGGCACCCGCAATCCTCATTATTTATTAAGCTGCAGGAAAGATAAACCATATTCTGGTGCAGCAATTAAGTGGCGTCATGGTGCCGAACTGTCAAAGGCTAAGTGTCTATTTGTAACAGAACTGTCCTGGAGAGGTGGTACAGGTCAGTTTGGGCAGCAAAACCACTATCAGAGTACAACACGTACCAGGGGTTAGTAATTGGGGTGCCAGATACTACATCCCAAGCCAAGTGGGAACTAGTGGGTAAACAGGAACCTACAGCTGAGGAGACAGGAACTAAAGCCCCTCTCCACCTATGGAGAATCAGTTGAGGACTACCAGAGACTGCATGAAGGGATCATTTGTGGAGAGCACATGGTCAACTCACTGCTAGAGTCGAGTGGGGGCCCCCCTGGGGGTCCGGGTTCTCGAGGCTGCCTTGCATGGTTGTTACGGTGGGCAGCAGGAAGTAAAGGCATAGCCTGGTGAATGGCAATCAACATAACGGCTCAGATATCAGCACCACTGCCGAATAACAAGACAGTATGTACGTCTCATTAGCCAATTAAGTGGGTATCCAGAGGAGCAGTGGTTTGACATGTAGCAGGTCTGGCTTTCTTTCAAAGGCATCCGGACAAGGTGATCCCGCAGAGTGGAGCAGTGACATAGTGGTCAGAGCAATGGGAACCAAAGATGCCAAGGCTTAATTCACAGGCAGAGTTTACTAAAGGCAAATTTATTCTCCCTCTGGTACCAATAAGGTAGAATTAACCTTTGGAAATATACACTTGTTGGCATATATAGACCAGGTCCCACGGACTAGACATCAGTTCTCTACAATGCCATCATAATATAATTGGTGAGTAATGACCCGGGCAAATTGTAAGCAGCTAATTATGAGGAATAACAATGACTTAACCGAGTTAAAGGCATGGTGCCTGCATTTAGGATGGTAGAGAAAGGGGATACAAGACGGTCAACCATCAGATCAGTTCGACCCATCAGTTGGCTGCTCACCAGGTAAGACATAAATGGGTGGATGCTCAAGGTAAAGGTTTGTTTAGGTTGGATTGAGGCTATCTTTTGTTGTGGACCCTTGGGCTGAGGTGGGGTTGACGCAACCCGCAGGTGGAGTGGGCCACTGGAGCTTCACCTATACTAGCCCTCGTTCCCCTCAGGTTGAACCTTTGGGTGCTGGGGCCAGCAGGACTTAGGTGGGCCTTGAGGTTAGCTTGAGATGAAAGGCGATTCAGCCCAAAGACAGCAGCCAGTAGATGGCGTAGTCCTATCCTGGACTGGATTCGGTACTGGAACCCAGGCACCAAAGGAACTATGAAGAACTGGAGGCGCTTGAGCCAAGGAAGGCCTAAGCCTTGTAAGTCTACGTCCGGAGGATAGGTGAGAGGAGGCATCACTGACAGGCTAGGATCAGAGCTGGCAGCGAGTGGAAGTTGTGGCAAGCAACGTGGAACTCTGGACTCAGGAAAGTCTGTATTATAGTCGTTCAAAGCAGTGGTCAGGGCACGGAGAAGGCAAGCATGGTCAGGCGTAGCGGAAGTCCAGGATTGGAGAGAAGCTGAAGAGTAGTCCGGTGTAGTGGAGGTCCGGGGCTGGAGAGAAGCTGAAGAGTAGTCAGGCGTAGCGGAGGTCCGGGGCTGGAGAGAAGCTGAAGAGTAGTCAGGCGTAGCGGAGGTCCGGGGCTGGAGAGAAGCTGAAGAGTAGTCAGGTGTAGTGGAGGTCCGGGGCTGGAGAGAAGCTGAAGAGTAGTCAGGCGTAGCGGAGGTCCGGGGCTGGAGAGAAGCTGAAGAGTAGTCAGGCGTAGCGGAGGTCCGGGGCTGGAGAGAAGCTGAAGAGTAGTCAGGCGTAGCGGAGGTCCGGGGCTGGAGAGAAGCTGAAGAGTAGTCAGGCGTAGCGGAGGTCAAATCCAAAGAGTCAGTCCAACACATAGACGAAACAGGAACAAGTAGAACAGGAGCCAGGAACCACAGGATGAAAGGAACACAACGAGGAGACGATTCTAGGATCAGCAATGAGTACTCGGAGTATGCGGAGACCTGTTGCAAAGGCAACGTTATGGAGCGAGGCCTGAGCTTTTATATGCTGAAGAGTCTGACGTCAGCATCCGGGTCTGCGGCCAGGTTCCCACCGCGGGCCCTTTAAAAGAATCAATGATGCGCACGCCTAAGAAAGGGGTGAGGCGCTGATGTTGGTGTCTCACTGCGGGCCACGCGGAGAGGCCCGACGAACAGGGACATCTTGGCTGGCAACACTGGGTAGCGTGGCAGGGTCGGAGGCACTGGAGGGAACCCAAGGTCGGAGCTGATGGCCCAACACTGCTAGTGAAGAGAAGCCAGGAACTGGAATCCATCTGAAAAGGTGAGAGGGCCGTGCCGCGGGGCTGCCGCGGGCAGCATGCATAACAGTATTCCCCCCCCCCCCCCCTTATGCTCCCCTCCTGGAGGTTGGGGTTTGCCCGTATGGGCATGGTGGGAGTTCAAGAAGAGAGGGTCTTATCCAGGATGTTTCGAGTTGGCTCCCACGAATTTTCTTCAGGTCCGTATCCCTCCCAGGAAAGAAGGTATTCCTGGCGGCCCCCATGGCAGACGTCTAGGACTTCGTGGACCTTGTACATCGTGTCGGTTTCTGCCACCAAAGGAGGTTGCTCAGGGGCTTTCTGGGCAGACCAAGACAAAATCACAGGCTTTAAAAGCGATACATGGAATGTATTATGTATACCCAGTGTAGGAGGCAGCCGAAGCTGGTATGTAACAGGTCTGATGCGTCTGGTAACAGGGAAAGGCCCGATGAATCTAGGAGCAAATCTCTGCAACAGAATTCGAAGTCAGAGAGTCTCCTGAATTCCTTCCTGGCTATCAGCAGTTCTCTTGGCCTGGGAGGTGGCCTGACGCAGGCGAAGATTTGTCTGTTCCCATAGCGTTTTAAGGGCATCCGCAGTAGCCTGTGCCACAGGGGACGGCACAGATGGAGGAATGGGTAATGGTGGTTGTGGTTGTTTCCCATAGACAATTGAAAATGGGGACATTCCAGTAGCCGTGGCGATGTGAGAGTTGTGTGAAAACTCTGCCCAGGTTAAGAGGTCTGACCAGTTATCTTGTCGGTCATTGATGTAAGTGCGCAGGAAAGCCTTCAAAGAGCAGTTCATCCGTTCGGCTTGCCCGTTGGCCTGGGGATGATAGGCTGTCGTAAGGCTGATGTTAATACTGAATTTTCGGCAGAGAGAGCACCAATATCTGGCAACGAATTGTGGGCCTCGATCTGAAACGATAGCACTTAGAGTACATGTCCCACACAGAAATTTAAGATCAGCAAACAGAGCACTCCTTCCCATTCCTTCTGTGAAAACCGCAAGACTTACCCAAGTGAGGGAGCGAGCATTGTCGCTAGCCGGTCCCAGGTTATGGAACTCCATGCCCCTTGACCTTAGACTCCAGAGCAATCATAAACTTTTCAAAACACAGCTCAAAACCTGGCTTTTCATACAAGCCTTCAAGAAAGAAAATTGATGCAGGCAATTAAGCAAGGATAAGTGGTATATAGCACCGAATGCCTAATTTAAACCACTATACTGAATCAGTTTAACCTTTTTAACTGTAGGCAACCTTCAGGTCACATTGATATGACACACTCAATCCTCGAATAAACGCCTTATGTTACCGAACCCTAATGGCACCACCCATTAAATGTACGACCCATATTTCCTGATTAAGGTGCCCTATTGTAAACCGTTGTGATGGTGAATAACTTAACGACGGTATCTAAAAACTCTTAAATAAATAAATAAATATCCGTGGGTAAACCATGCAATCTGAAAATATGGTGGAAGAATAATTGCGCTAGCTCTGGAGCGGAGGGTAGGCACGGTAGAGGTATGAAATGGGCCATTTTAGAAAAGCGGTCTATGGTGACCCATATTATGGTGTGACCCTTAGGTGGCAAATCCACGATGAAATCCGAGTCAGGTGAGTCCACGGTTATAGAAGACCCCAATGTCACCCGACCAGGGGTTTCTGCTGTGCACAAACATTACAGGATTCGACATAGGCCTTCGTCTCGGAGACCAAGATAGGCCACCAGAAGAACCGCTGGAGCAGTGCTACAGTTCGTACTCATCCTGGGTGACCGGCAAATTTGGAATCGTGTGCCCAGCGAAGAATTCTTTCTCGGAGTTGTAGGGGCACTACTGTTTTTCCAGTAGGAACTGGATGGCTCATCCGGAATATCTTAGGGCTCAAAGGACTGTAATAGGGTGTCTGCCTGGAGATTCTTGTCGGCTGAGCAATAGCGGAGTTCAAAATCAAATCTAGAGAAAAACAAGGCCCATCGAGCTTGGCGGGCGTTGAGACGTTGTGCTTGACTCAAATGTTCCAGATTCTTATGATCAGTGAACACCGTACATTTATGTTGTGCGCCCTCTAGCCACGGGCACCACTCTTCAAGAGCCAACTTTATGGCGAGCAATTCACGGTCCCCGATGCTATAATTTTGCTCTGCCAATGAGAATTTATGGGAGTAAAAGGAACCAGGAACTACAGTACCAGAGGTGGTACGTTGGCTTAGGACGGTCCCAGCCCCAATAGAGGAGGCGTCAACTTCGACTAGAAATGGATGAGTCGGATCTGGGTGGTGTAGAAAGGACCCCTTCTGGAAGGCTTGCTTCAAACAATGGAAGGCGGCAATGGCTTCAGGTGGCCAGTTTCGTGTGTTTTGGCCTTTGCGGGTGAAGGCTGTTAGAGGAGCGGCCAGTGTTGAATAATGTGGGGTGAAGTGACAATAGTAGTTGAGAAATCCTAAGAAGCGCTGGAACACTTTGAGTCCCACTGGCTGCGGCCAATCCCGGATTCCCTTTAATTTAGCTGGGTTCATGGAGAAGACTTGCTGAGAGATTATATAGCCAAGGAAAGGCAAACTGGACTTTTCAAACAGACATTTATCCATCTTCGCAAACAGATGGTTTTCACGAAGATGGTGGAGGACGGTTTGTATGTCGGCGCGACAAGTGTTGACATCTCTGGAAAAGATGAGGATGTCGTCCAGATAAGCCACGACTTTGGTGTACAATAGATTTCTAAATATTTCGTTCATCATTCGTTGGAATACTGTGGGTGCATTACAGAGGCCAAAGGGCATCACCAAGTATTTGTAGTGACCATCCCTGATGTTAAAAGCAGTTTTCCAAATGTCATCAGGGCGGATTCTCACCAGGTTATACGCCTTGCATAAATCCAGCTTCATGAAGATGGAGGCATTTTGAAGGCGGTCGAATAATTCAGAAATCTGCAATAAGGAATATTTATCCTTACGAGTGATGGCGTTTAGGCCGTGGTAGTCAGTACATGGCCTAAGTGACCCGTCTTTTTTGGTCACAAAAAAGAATCCCGCTCCAGTGGATAATGTAGATGGATGAATAAATCTTTTTGCAAGATTTTCCTGAATATATTCAGTCATTGCCTTTGTTTCTGGTAACGACAAAGGATAGGTGTGTCCATGAGGAGGCGTGGTTCCAGGAAAGAGATTGATTAGGCGATCAAACTTTCGGAGAGGCGGAAGGAGGTCAGCCTTCTGTTTAGAAAACACGTCCTCATAGGCAACATATGGAGCAGATATGCCAGAGGACGTAGTAGTCAGGGGAACCACAGGAGATGGTATCACTTTTTGAAGCAAGACTGATGACAAGCGGGGCCCCACTCTACTAGTTGCAATGAGGCCCAGTTGAATTGAGGGGAATTCTTCTGTAGCCAGGGAAGCCCAAGTACTATAGGATGGATAGACTTATATAATACTACTAATTCAAGTTCCTCGATATGTAAAGCCCCAGTACGTAACTGAATAGGTTCCGTAGTCAAGGAGATTCGGCCGGGTAGTGGCTCTCCGTAGATAGAAGCAATGCATAAAGACGTATCGAGCAAACGGGTTTTTATACCCAAAAGTTGCACAAGGGCTTAAGGATAAAATTACCTCCTGCTCTAGAATCTAGCAGAGCAAGAACCGGGAAGGCCTGGGAGTCCCAGATTAAAGTAACCAGTACTGATAATTGAGGGGCCGGAGAGGTTGCACCCAAGTTTAGGACCCCTACTGAACTCTGGCCAAGGAGTTTCCTGGACGGATAGGGCAAGTCTGTAGCTGGTGGCCAGGTGCTCTGCAATACAGACACAGGCGGGTTTGTCTCTGCCGGAGATGCTCTTCCAGTGTCAGCTGCCTGCGACCCAACTGCATAGGTTCTTCTGCTTTGACTACTCTGGTGTCGCTGTAGGATGCAGGGTTGGTAACTGGTGGTGAGTGGGAGTGAAACTGTGAAGGCTTCTTGGGCATCTGACTCTCCCAGTGACGCTCTTGAAGATGATGGTCAATTTGACTGCCAAATCTATAAGGTCCTCCAGAGAGGAATGGAGCTCCCATGCAGCCAGCTCATCTTTTAGCTGCACAGAGAGTCCATCTAGGTAGATAGCTTGGAGGCAGTCTTCCTGCCAAGCGAGCTCAGTAGCCAAAGTCCGAAACTCAATGGTGTAGTCAAAAAGACTCCTTTGTCCTTGACGGAGGTGTAGTAAGCTGGTGCTTGCCACGGCATGTCGCCCAGGATCACCAAAGATCAGTCTGAAAACAGCCACAAACTGAGCCAGTTCCTTCAACAAGGAATCCAAGTGTTCCCACAGGGGAGAAGCCCAGGCCAGCGCTTTCCCTTCAAGGTGGGATAGGATGAACGTGACTTTCGTCACGTCGTCCTGGAAGACGGAAGGCTGCAGAGCAAATTGCATGTAGCATTGGTTTATGAACCCTCTGCAGAGTCTGGAGTCACCATTGAAGCATGGGGGCGCTGGAAGTGCCAACAAGGCTCGAGGCATCGATGAAGGTGGCTGTGGAGGAGGAGGAGCCGAATTATTCGTAAGGGCATCAAGCAGGGTGTGAAGACGATCCATGGAGGAGGCCAATGCCTCAAGGAACTGCTGCTGTTCTTGTACTTTGAATGCCAGGCCTGGGATTTATTTATTTATTTAAAGGCATTTATATACCGACGTACGTTGGGAACATCTTGTCGGTTTACAGAGAACAAAACAAGCAACAGGCTTTACATGTAACAAGTAATGGCCTGGAGGGCACGCGGCTCCACCAAGTTCATGGCCTTTGCAACCTGTTGCGTTGGAGGTGGACACTTGGGCTGAGGTGGGGTTGATGCAACCTGCAGGCAAGGCCTACGGGTCCCCACCGTCAGCAGGTGGAGTGGGCTGAAGCTAGAGGCCGCTGGAGCTTCACCTATACCATCCCTCATTCCCCTCGGGTTGAGCCTTTGGATGCCGGGGCCGGCAGGTGGTCCTCAAGGTTAGCTTGAGATGAAAGGCAATTCAGCCCAAAGACAGTAGCCAGTAGATGGCATAGTCCTATCCTGGACTTGATTTGGTACTGGAACTCAGGCGCCAAAGGAACTATGAAGAATTGGAGGCGCTTGAGCAAAGGAAGGCCTAAGCCTTGTAAGTCCACGTCCAGAGGATAGGCAAGAGGAAGCATCACTGACAGGCTAGGACCAGAGCTGGCGGCAAGTGGAAGTTGTGGCAAGCAATGTGGAACTCTGGACTCAGGAAAGTCTGTAGCGTAGTCGTTCAAAGCAAGGGTTAGGGCACGAAGAAGGCAGGCATAGTCAATCAAGGCAGTGGTCAGGCGGAGCAGAGGTCCGGGGCTGGAGAGAAGCTGAAAAGTAGTCAGGCGCAGCGGTAGTCAAATCCAAAGAGTCAGTCCAACACATGGACAGAACAGGAACTGGGAACCACAGGATAAGAGGAGCACAATGAGGAGACAATTCTAGGATCAGCAACGAGTACTCTGAGTACGAGGAGACCTAATGCAAAGGCAACGCTATGGAGAGAGGCCTGAGTTTTTATACACTGAAGAGTCTGACGTCAGCATCCGCCTCCATGGCCAGGTTACCGCCGCTCGCCGTTTAAAAGAATCAATGATGCGCGTGCGCCTAGAAAGGGGCGAGGCGCTGATGGCGGCGTCTCTCCGCGGGCCATGCGGAGAGGCCCGATGAACAGGGACATCTTGGCTGGCAACACTGGGTAGCGTGGCAGGGCAGGCTGGATTCTAAAGAAAATTCAGGTTAGCAGACAAAGCTTCCTTTCACCTTGAGCAGCTATCAAAGGTTAAATACTTCTAAAGGAATCACCAGAGAGAGACAAAGAGAGAGTTTGCAGGCATTTGTTTCAAATTCAATGATTTTTTTGAAACATTTTAAAAATTTTATATTTTTCTCCTATATTTTTAAATTTTCTCTCCATAATGCACTTCTCAAAAATAGTGCAGATCAAACATAAGATGCCAAAAGTAATTTTTGTTTTGAAGCAATCACAAGAGCTTCTGATCTTCTGGTTCTCTTCCTGAGCTGGTCAATCCCTTTCAGGGATCCAGCTCCTCACACTTCCAACAGAATACATATTAAAGTCCAATGATCAAATGAACATCTGCAATCACAGCTGCTAGATACTTTTCCAACCTGCAGTTAGAACATACACACAAACAACAAAACCACAACACAAAGAAAATGTACTCTTCATGATTAACTTCTTTCACTGCAAGCTCCTTGCAACAGGCAAGTCCCTGCTAACAGTTCAGTTCAAGTTAGGCACAGCAGGATCTCCAATGAGCAGCTCAGGGTGAATACCACGCTGAATCAGGGATTTAGTGTTGTGTACCTGCTGCGAGAGTTAGCAATCTGTTAAGGAGTTAGCAGTACCTGCTATGTATCTGATGCCTGGTGGGCGGAGCAATCAGATAGGAGTTAGCAGTCTGTTATGGATCCTCCTCCAGAGGGGAGGAGTTAACAATCTGTTATGAATCGGCTCTATGTAGAGCATGGAGTTAGCGAGCTTGTTGTGAATAAAGGAAAGAGTTAACAAGCTTGTATGCTTGGGCTTCCTATGGAAGGAGTAGTAAACAATCTGTTAGGTTATAGACTGTAGAGTAGCAATCTGTTATGAATCTGTTGCTAAAGACTCCTGATGGAGAAGGAGTAGCAATCTGTTACCAGCAGAGTGCTTGGAGAGGACACTCAGCTGTAAAGGAATGTAGATAGGTGAATCCTTGGGCCGATGGCAGATGACGGCACGCCCAGGAGGGTATCCTGAGAGGGACCACTGGCTAGGCTTGAGTACGGAGACAGACACAGGTATTACTTTTATTAGACAGGTTAGTAGAACCACCAGAAGTGGCAGTAGTGAGCAGATATGCCTGGCAGGGCTGAAGTCCCTCAGATACTAGAACCACGATCCCAGAATTGCTGAGCTGTAGAGAAACTATAGATAGTGAGTAGACATGGTATGCTGTGTTCATAGCCAGAACTAGATGACAACACTCACGTAAGGTCTTTAGGAAGCTCAGTAGCTGGAATGGATTAGGCCCTGAGGAGCGAGTACCTGGTTCCAGGGAAAGCTATGAGAGAGCAATGGTAACTCATGATTGTCTATATCTGCGATAGCTTCTTGTCTGTATCTGTGATAGCTTCCAGGTAGTAGAGAATTTATTTATTTATTTATTTATTTATTAACTTTTATTTACCGACATTCGTGCAGCACATCATGCCGGTTCAGAGTGTTCAGGAACATGGGCCCTCAAGGAGCGAGTACCGGTTCCTGTCAGCAATCTGAAATAAAGAAAAGAGAGCGAGGACCCCAAGGAGCGGGTACCCCTGGTAAGACGGAGGAGGCAAAGTAGCTTGGAATAATCCTTGCTAACTCGATCCGTTAGCAAATACTGAGACCTTATATATTGGAAGCGGATGACGTCATCTCCAGGGGACGTCCCCGAGGTTCGCACCCTTGCTGGTACATTATTCAGAGCGCGCGCGCACCCTACGTCATTAGGAACATGGCGGATCCACAGCATTGTGCCGGTCCAGGGACGCTGGAGCAAGACGGCATGAAGACGCCGCGGCTGCTAACAGTCCATCAGACCTGGAGAGAGACGCCACAGAGATAAAGAGGGCGGAGTGAGGGCGTCGAGTAGCGACGGACGCAACAGTACCCCCCTTCAAAGGGCGATCTCCTCAGGTACCAGGTTTAGGTTTCAAAAGATGTGCGAGGTGAAACCGATGAAGCATCTCTTTGTCCAAGATATTGGTCTGAGGCTCCCAATAATTTTCTTCAGGGCCGAAACCTTCCCATTTCAGAAGGTATTCAAAAGTCTTGCCTCTTTTATGAACATCTAAAACCTCTTCGACCTTGTATTCTAAGTCGTCTTCTGCATTGATGACGGTATGTTCTTGAGATTTGGAAGAAAATTCGCTGAGTATGAGTGGTTTCAAAAGTGAAACATGGAATGCATTATGAAGTTGAGTCCAGGTGGTAACTTCAGACGATAGGTGCGTTGCCAAGGGATGTGAATCGTTTTTTGACGATTTAAAATATCGTCCAATATATTTTAAATCGTCAAAAACGTTAGAAGCGCGATACAATAGGAATTCCCCCGATTTATCGTCAAAAATCGTAAATCGGGGGAAGGGGGGGCGGAAAAACCGGCACACTAAAATAACCCTAAAACCCACCCCGACCCTTTAAAATAAATCCCCCACCCTCCCGAACCCCCCCAAAATGCTTTAAATTACCTGGGGTCCAGTGGGGAGATCCCGGTGTGATCTTCCACTCTCGAGCCACGTCTGCGTTAATGGTGCCGGCGCTATTTCGGTTCCTGTCCCCCGACGTCAAGAGCACAGAAGATCGCTCCCGGACCCCCGCTGGACCCCCAGGGACTTTTAGCCAGCTTGGGGGGCGGGGCTCCTGACCCCCACAAGACTTGCCAAAAGTCCAGCGGGGGTCCGGGAATGACCTCCTGCAGTCGAATCGTGTTGCCATAACGGCCGCGCCATTTTGCGCAAAAATGGCGCCTGCTGTACGGCAACACGATTCGACTGCAGGAGGTCGTTCCCGGACCCCCGCTGGACCCCCAGGGACTTTTGGCCAGCTTGGGGGGGGCCTCCTGACCCCCACAAGACTTGCCAAAAGTCCAGCGGGGGTCCGGAAACGACCTCCTGCAGTCGAATCGTGTTGCCGTACGGCCGGCGCCATCCAGCGGGGGTCCGGGAACGACCTCCTGCAGTCGAATCGTGTTGCCGTACGGCTGGCGCCATTTTGTGCAAAAATGGCGCCGGCCGTACGGCAACACGATTCGACTGCAGGAGGTTGTTCCGGACCCCCGCTGGACTTTTGGCAAGTCTTGTGGGGGTCAGGAGGCCCCCCCCAAGCTGGCCAAAAGTCCCTGGGGTCCAGCAGGGGTCCGGCCGTACGGCAACATGATTCGACTGCAGGAGGTCGTTCCCGGACCCCGCTGGACTTTTGGCAAGTCTTGTGGAGGTCAGGAGGCCCCCCCCAAGCTGGCCAAAAGTCCCTGGGGGTCCAGCGGGGTCCGGGAGCGATCTCCTACGCTCCTGACGTCGGGGACAAAAAACAAAATGGCGCCGGCGCTACCTTTGACCTGTCATATGACAGGGCAAAGGTAGCGCCGGCGCCATTTCTACAACGCAACCGCAGGCCCGAGAGTAAAAGATCACACCGGGACCCCCGCTCTGGACCCAGGTAATTTAAGGCATTTTGGGGGGGTTCGGGAGGGTGGGGGATTTATTTTAAAGGGTCGGGGTGGGTTTTAGGGATGTTTTAGTGTGCTGGTTTTCCCGCCCTCCCCCGATTTACGATTTACACGATATTTACAAAAACAAAACCGCAACGATCCGATTCCCTCCCCCCCCCCCAGCCGAAATCGATCGTTAAGACGATCGATCACACGATTCACATCTCTAGTTGCCAATACGTTGAAGGACTGGAAATGGTCTCACGTAGCGAGGAGCAAACCGAAAGGAGGGTAGTTTGAGTCTCAGGTGCTTAGTTGACAACCAGACCTTGTCTCCTGGCTTGCAGACTGGGGCTTGCGCATGGTGTGCAATGCATCATAGTACTTCTTAGCACGATCACTCGCTTTGATTAGCATGTCCTTAGTCTGAACCCATAGTTTATGGATATCATCAAGCAGTGGATTGAGCTGCTGGGGATGTCACTGAGAGCTTCAGTGAAGTAGTGGTACTGGAGAACGTCCAAAAACCACTTCAAAGGTGACTTTCCGGTAGATGTAGCTGGATGAGAGTTGATTGCCAATTCAGCCCATGGAAGCAATTCGGCCCAATTGTTCTGTCGAGACGTGACATAGGCTCAAATAAACTGCTGTATCATCCGATTCATTCGTTCCGTCTGGCCATTTGACTGTGGATGGTAGGCTGAAGTATAGTCTAGAGTGATGTCAAATAATTTACACAAGGCCTTCCAGAATCGTGCCGTGAATTGAGATCCACGGTCGGATACAATGTGTAAAGGTAGACCATGGAGATGGAATATGTGTTGTATAAAAAGCTTAGCAAGTTTCAATGCAGAGGGTATGCCCGGAAGCGCCACGATGTGTGCTATCTTGCTAAATCGATCCACTGTCACCCAGATGGTGTTCATTCCTCCAGATATGGATAGATAGACTACAAAGTCAGTAGCAATGTGCGACCAGGGCCGATCTGGAACTGGCAGAGGTTGCATCTGACCCCAAGGTTATCCCGACGTAAGTGTTGTTCTTAACACAATTGGTGCAGGATGCCACATAGGCGTAGGTATCCTTCTTGATGGTAGGCTACCAATATAGTTCCTGTATCTTGAGCAGGGTTCGGCGTTGACCAGAATGGCCGGCCAGCTTGAATCGTGCACACCAAAAAAGCACATTCTTCCTGAGATGCTTTGGAACAACAGTCTTACCGACGGGCACAGACTGGGTAGTATCCAAAATGATTTCCTTTGGGTCAATTATGTTCTGAGGCTCATCAGGTATATCTTCCCACATCAGTATTATTTCTTGAACCCATGATATTCTCACAGGGCCTGTGTAGAGGAAGGACCTCAATTACTTCTTCAAAAGATCCATCTCGAGAGGATATATCCTGGGGCGGCAGTTCTTGCCCCACGGGGGTAGCAGACATGCAGGTAACAGACGAGACCTCCTTGAGGCATTTCCCATGACACTCTGGGCCCCATCGTGAGAGATCCAGGGATGCCCATTCAAATAGGGGTTGGTGCACCCACAGCGCAGGACGATAGGGTGCATGGCCTTTTCCAACACAAAGAAGAAGATTATTTCCGTATGGAGTGCTCCAGTGCGAAGCGTAATGGGTACAGTCTTGCAAGTCACGTCGCCCGGCAAGGGCTTCTCCCATGAATGGAAGACAACATATGGATCTTTTAATTTGATGAGGGGGATCCTCAAGTATTCCACATGCATGTTATAAAAATCTGGGTGGCGCTCGCAAGGGGGGTGTTGAAAAATGCAATTTACATGACTGACGAGATCGGGCCTCCCCCAGTTCCCTCCCAGTCTGTTCCAATTAAGGAGTGGACTGGGAGGGAACTTTCCTACCTCCCTACCTCCTCTTTTCCCTCTCCCTCCCTGACCCCTTAAAAGGCTGTAAACCTTTTTTTTCTTTGTTCTAGAAGTTACACCCGCTCCTGAGCTGTACCGGCCACCTCCAGCTCCGCCCTGCCCCCTGGACCGCGCATGTGACAAGGGTTACGCATGGAGCCGGGCACCTTTTAAAATGAGCGTGGTGCGCGCAAGGCCCAGCCACAAGCATAACCCCGGGGTTTTTTTTACACGCGCCGGCCATTTAAAATTGAGCCCTAAGTGCATATGTAGGCTTATGAGTGAATAAACTTCATATATCAATACACTGAAAAGGCCTACTGTTCCTACCTATTTAAAAAATACATGCAAGAAAAATAAAAGGACTTACTCGCAAAAGTCCTGATTTACATGTGTAAGCTGGCCAACTCTAAAACCTGCTCTCGTAAATGAAATGAACCAGTTTACCACATAGCCCAGTCCTTCTCCAGGTCACTGAGAGTCTCCTGTATCTTCAGCCTGAATTTCCCCCAGTTCACCCAGACCCTCCACCCAGTCAGTACTACAGAAGAATAACATTAAATATCACTGCTGCCACAGAATTATCAGGTAGAAAATTGCATGACTAAGTTGGCAAATATAAGTGCATATCTTTTAAAATGGCAACATATCCTTGTGTTGGACCCATCTCTCTTTACATGCCTATATGTGTGTGCACAAAAGGCAAAATATATGCATATACGAGTAGATGGGCCCCTGCAAACTGCCCATTAATTACCAAACTCCAGGACTTGTGCTATAGCTAGGAGAAGACAGACGCATGATTACACATGATTTTCAAAAGGAGCTTCTACATTTTAAGGGGAATTTAAAATTGGGAGATGGGCGTCAGTCTAGCACAGCACGTAGCACCCAATTTTATAAGCAGCCCATG
This sequence comes from Rhinatrema bivittatum, assembly GCF_901001135.1. Lineage (NCBI taxonomy): Eukaryota > Metazoa > Chordata > Amphibia > Gymnophiona > Rhinatrematidae > Rhinatrema > Rhinatrema bivittatum. Next base: position 85,925,351 of record NC_042618.1, read on the forward strand.
TGTACACAAGTACTGATGCACGGATATCTTCCATCGGGGAAAAAGGGATGTGATGTAGGTGTGCACAGGTGTTCCAGGGTGTGCACAAGTAGCTCTGCACCTGGCACACACCCAGCTATATTTCAGTGCAAGTAACTTACTTCGCTCTGGATGAGAGGTAAGTCTTTTATAAACCATTTCCAGGCATCTTTGAAGTGTTTGAAGGGCCTGGGTTAACTGAAGGAAGTGTAGACAAAAGCACCAGGGGGGGTTTGGAGATCCTAGCTTCTAAACTGGGGAAACTGCTGGATGAACTGGGGAAACTGGTCTGTTACAAAATTCCTTTACTTGCATGTCCCAAAGCTGATTTACCCTGCTAGGGCGTGCAGAAGCTTAATGTTAGGGAGCACACATACGCATGCCAGGGCTAATTTATAACATCTGTGCAGGATATAAAGCTGCCAAGTATCAGGCCGTGCAGCCATATACACATGTTTATATGTGCTTTTGCACACATTTGAAAGTTACCGACCCTGAGGATAATCTTAAACCAGCTGCTCATGCACCCATATACACATGTATATGGGCGTGTGGAAACCTCCTCTATTTTATATCCTACATGTATATGATATGCATGGGGTATAAAATATGTGCAAATGTACCCAGCAATCTGTAAACATATGTAAAAAAAACCTGCACAAATACATATCAGAGTTATCTGGATAAGTTCTGACATCTGGCTTTGCAGCTACTTGTCCTGCTAAATCAAATAGCTGAATACAAACACTCGTCGCAAGGACCATATCACACAATACTAAAAATCCTACACTGGCTGCCCATCCAATATAGAATACTTTTCAAGGCTCTCACCATCATCTACAAATCCGTCTACCAGCAATCCACTCTCCAACTCACCTTCCCACTCGAATTACATACTTCCGCAAGACCGATCAGAACTGCCTACAAAGGTTCGCTCAAGGCCCCCCCCAACAAATCATCGGTCCACAACTCTATTCACAAGCGAGCTCTTTCAACAGCAGGTCCACTACATTGGAATTCACTTCCCCAAGACTTACGCCAAGAACAATGCCATTCAACATTCAGAAAGAAATTGAAAACCTGGCTGTTCGCAGAAGCCTACCGCTGAAGGATCTCCTCAACCATCACTGACTCTCACTCTCCCACCCCACCCCAATCCCTACCCCCCCTCTTTTCCCTCTCCCCTTCCCCCCCACCCAACCTCACCCTTTCCTTCTCCCACTGGACATACCATGCTAATAACTGCCTAGGATAAATCTATGTTTATGTATCTTATAGTTTTTGTTGATTATATATTTATCTCTCTCTAATTGTTTCTTAGTTTAAATTCTGTACTGTCTTCCATTGCCCAGGTTTACGCTCCCTGTTTAATGTAACTTTACTTTCTACCTTGAATGTTAATTGGTTTCCCCTCAGTTACATTGTAAACCGGTACGATAAGACCTAGTCTTGAGCATCGGTATAGTAAAAGAAATTAAATAAATAAATAAATAAATAAATAAATAAGTAAGTCTTAAATAGTGCTACTTATCTGGTAAAGTCAGATAGCCGGATAAGTCTCAAATAGTGCTACTTATCTGGTAAAGTCATATAGCTGGATAAGTCTCAAATACTAATACTTATCTGGTAAAGTCAGATAGCCGGATAAGTCTCAAATAGTGCTACTTATCTGATAAAGTCAGATAGCTGGATAAGTCTTAAATAGTGTTACTTATCTGGTTATATCCTCCCCGTGGACGTGGCCATCTCCACAGTACCCAAGAATCCACTACAAAACCTCAAAACCATAACAGATAGCTAACTCCATGGATTCAGCTCAGCTCACTGCATTGCAGGCCATTCCAGGCCTGGCCCAGTGAATCAACAGAACTCGCTGGTCTTTAAGATCATGAGAGGTCTTTAAGATCATGAGAGGTCTTGACGAGTAGATGTGACTTGGTTATTTACACTTTCAAATAATAGAAAGACTAGGGGGCATTCCATGAAGTTAGCAAGTAGCACATTTAAGACTAATCGGAGAAAATTCTTTTACACTCAACGCACAATAAAGCTCTGGAATTTGTTGCCAGAGGATGTGGTTAGTGCAGTTAGTGTAGCTGGGTTCAAAAAAGGTTTGGATAAGTTTCTTGGAGAGGAAGTCCATTAACGGCTATTAATCAAATTTACTTAGGGAATAGCCACTGCTATTAATTGCATCAGTAGCATGGGATCTTCTTAGTATTTGGGTAATTGCCAGGTTCTTGTGGCCTGGTTTGGCCTCTGGAAACAGGATGCTGGGCTTGATGGACACTTGGTCTGACTCAGCATGGCAATTTCTTATGTTCTTATGGATAACTTGACTACTGCTTTTAACCAGTTGCATGCACAGATGAATATACCGACCACCACAGGTAAAGAAGTTACACCGCCAGAAGTGACGGTCAAGACAATTGTACCTCTATCTGCTCCAACACGCTTCTCAGGGGAAATTTGGAAATGTAGAGGATTTATCAATCAATGTTGCATGCACTTTCTCTGCAACCTAATCATTTCCCTATAGCTTATGCCAAGACCACCTATATCTTGTCTTATCTGGATGGAAGAGCATTGGCTTGGACCTCTCCGCTGTGGGAGCACGATGACCCTATCCTGCATGATCTTAAGAACATAAGAACATAAGAACATAAGAAATTGCCATGCTGGAACAGACCAAGGGTCCATCAAGCTCAGCATCCTGTTTCCAACAGAGGCCAAAAACCAGGCCACAAGAACCTGGCAATTACCCAAACACTAAGAAGATCCCATGCTGCTGATGCAATAATAGCAGTGGCTATTCCCTAAGTAAACTTGATTAATAGCCGTTAATGGACTTCTCCTCCAAGAACTTATCCAAACCTTTTTTGAACCCAGCTACACTAACTGCACTAACTACCTTCTTTGGCAACAAATTCCAGAGCTTTATTGTGCGTTGAGTGAAAAAGAATTTTCTCTCCGATTAGTCTTAAATGTGCGTACTTGCTAACTTCATGGAATGCCCCCTAGTCCTTCTATTATTCGAAAGTGTAAATAACGAGTCACATCTACTCGTTCAAGACCTCTCATGATCTTAAAGACCTCTATCATATCCCCCCTCAGCCGTCTCTTCTCCAAGCTGAACAGCCCTAACCTCTTCAGCCTTTCCTCATAGGGGAGCTGTTCCATCCCCTTTATCATTTTGGTTGCCCTTCTCTGTACCTTCTCCATCGCAACTGTATCTTTTTTGAGATGCGGCGACCAGAATTGTACACAGTATTCAAGGTGTGGTCTCACCGTGGAGCGATACAGAGGCATTATGACATTTTCCGTTCTATTAACCATTCCCTTCCTAATAATTCCTAACATTCTATTTGCTTTTTTGACTGCTGCAGCACACTGAGCCGACGATTTTAAAGTATTATCCACTATGATGCCTAGATTTTTCCTGGGTGGTAGCTCCTAACATGGAACCTAACATCGTGTAACTACAGCAAGGGTTATTTTTCCCCATGTGCATCACCTTGCACTTGTCCACATTAAATTTCATCTGCCATTTGGATGCCCAATCTTCCAGTCTTGCAAGGTCCTCCTGTAATGTATCACAGTCTGCCTGTGATTTAACTACTCTGAATAATTTTGTATCATCCGCAAATTTGATAACCTCACTCGTCGTATACCTTTCCAGATCATTTATATATATATTGAAAAGCACCGGTCCCAATACAGATCCCTGAGGTACTCCACTGTTTACCCTTTTCCACTGAGAATATTGACCATTTAATCCTACTCTCTGTTTCCTGTCTTTTAACCAGTTTGTAATCCACAAAAGGACATCGCCTCCTATCCCATGACTTTTTAGTTTTCGTAGAAGCCTCTCATGAGGGACTTTGTCAAACGCCTTCTGAAAATCCAAATACACTACATCTACTGGTTCACCTTTATCCACATGTTTATTAACCCCTTCAAAAAAATCCAAATACACTACATCTACTGGTTCACCTTTATCCACATGTTTATTAACCCCTTCAAAAAAATGAAGCAGATTTGTTAGGCAAGACTTCCCTTGGGTAAATCCATGTTGACTGTGTCCCATTAAATCATGTCTTTCTATATGCTCTACAATTTTGATCCTGAGAATAGTTTCCACTATTTTTCCTGGCACTGAAGTCAGGCTCACTGGTCTATAATTACCCGGATCGCCCCTGGAGCCTTTTTTAAATATTGGGGTTACATTGGCCACCCTCCAGTCTTCAGGTACAATGGATGATTTTAATGATAGGTTACAAATTTTAACTAATAGATCAGAAATTTCATTTTTGAGTTCCTTCAGAACCCTAGGATGCATACCATCCGGTCCAGGTGATTTGCTACTCTTTAGTTTGTCAATCTGGCCTACTACATCTTCCAGGTTCACAGTGATTTCGTTCAGTTCGTCTGAGTCATCAGCCCTGAAAACCATCTCCGGAACTGTTCAGATCAGTATTCGATGACCCTGCACGACAGCAGGATCTACGTTGGTTCATCTGAAACAAGATAATAAACCTTTACCAGACTTCACCATAGAATTCAAGACGTTGGCGTCAGAATTACATTGGGACTCTAAGTGCCTGAAGACCCTCTTCTTTGAAGGCTTGAACTCCCCATTGAAAGATGAGCTGGCAGCTTGAGAGTTGCCTGAGACCATAGCAGAACTAATGAAGTTGGCAACAAGAATTGCTTGCCGCCTTCGTGACAAGGTTCAAGAGGCCAAGAGTCCCAGAAGACCACTTCAGGGAGAGACTCCAGTTAAGTCTACACCCAGGTCTGTTCCCTCTGGTCCAGTTGCTGGTGAAGAAGAACCAATGCAATTAGGCCGCAGTCACTTGACTTCAAAAGAGAGAAGAACGCGAAAGAGGTTGGGACTATGCATGTATTGTGGACAAGCTGGTCATGCTGTACAAACATGCCCTATATATCCGGGAAACTGGCAGACCTAAGTCCTGTGGGAGGACTCTTCTTAGGTCTAACTGCACCCTCTCCTCCACTCTCTCTTCCTGTACCTTAATCTGCGGACCTCTTGAATACCAGACCTTTGCCTTAGTGGACTCTGGGGCAGGAGGAAATTTCATATTTATTTATTTATTTAGAGCTTTTCTATACCGGCATTCATGATACAATCATATCATGCCGGTTTACAGGTAACAGGGGGTACAATAACCTTGTACATTTAACAAGTGCAGAGGAAACAAAAAAGTTACAATATAACAAGGTTGCTGGAACTAGGGGAGGAAGGAGACAAGAATAAAAGTATCTTTACAGAAGTAAATTATTTACATTGTGCAGTAAGGTCTCTTAAATGTCTAGTGGAACATTTGCGGATCCCCACCACCACCATTTTATTTATTTATTTTATTTAGCATGACATCTCCACTACTCCTATCCTCTATTAATGGGGAGCCCTTACCGGGTGTAACACTGCTCACTGAACCAGTGAACTTACGTACCGGTGCTCTTCATACAGAGACTATCTCCTTCTTTGTGCTAGAGAAGGCCATGCACCCTTTAGTACTGGGGCTACTGTGGCTGCAACAACATATGCCTCAATTCAACTGGGCCACGTTGGAACTTTCACGTTGGGGCCCAGATTGCCATTGTAAATGTCTGATGGAGGAAACAGGAGCCAAGATATTCTCCAAGCTTGATCTCAAAGGAGCCTATAACTTCGTTCGCATCCGCTCTGGCGATGAATGGAAGATGGCTTTAAATACCCAGGATGGGCACTTTGAATATCTGGTGATGCCCTTTGGCCTGTGCAGTGCCCTGGCTGTCTTCCAAAACATGATGAACGACATTCTACATGATCTACTCTACCAATGTGTCGTTGTGTACTTAGACGACATCTTGATATTTTCCCAGGACCTCAATACTCACCAGGAAGATGTCGAAAGAGTACTGTAGAGACTTTGCGAGAACCATTTATATGCCAAGTTGTCTAAGTGCAAATTCCACAAGGAGTCTGTGCCCTTCTTAGGGTACATTGTTTCAAATCAAGGCTTCCAGATGGACCCTCAGAAGCTTGAGAGCATTAAAAAATGGACACAACCCACTGGTCTAAAGGCTCTTAGACGATTTCTGGGATTTACCAACTACTACAGAACATTCATCAAGAATTATTCTTCACTAACTGTTCCGCTAATAGCAATGACTAAGAAAGGTGCCAACGTTGCCAATTGGTCTACAGAAGCTGTGACAGCATTTCAGAAGCTGAAATACGCCTTCTCCAGTAAGCCATGCCTTCGCCATCTGGATCCAACACAGCCTTTCATTGTGGAGGTCGATGCCTCGGATATAGGCGTAGGGGCCGTGCTAAGCCAGACCAGTGAATCTAAGATCTTGCATCCGTGTTTTTCTTCTCCCGACGCTTCTCGCCAGCAGGGAGAAGAAGTACGGCATTGGGGATAAAGAACTACTGGCAATAAAGATGGCATTCAAAGAGTGGTGCCCCTGGCTTGAAGGTGTACAACATCAGATCACTGTTTTCACGGATCACAAAAATCTGGAGTACCTCCGTCACGCTCAGCATCTAAACCATAGACAGGCGAGATTGTCCCTGTTCTTCAACAGATTTGACTTTGTGCTGAAATACTGCCCTGGAGATAAGAACGTCAGAGCAGATGCCCTATCTTGCTATTTCTCTCTGAAGATGTACCTGATGAACCCCAGCATATCATCGACCCGAAGAGAGTTATCCTGTCAGCTACACATCCGGTACCTCCGGGCAAGACCATTGTACCCTGCAATCTAAGAAAGAAATTGTTAGCATGGGCTCATGATTCAAAACTGGCTGGATATCCTGGTCAACGAAGAACTCTGGCAAAACTTCAGAAGTACTACTGGTGGCCCACAATGAAGGAAGACACGTTCGCCTATGTTGCTTCTTGTTCCAATTGTACCAGACAGAAACCTCCGCCCAGACGTCTGTGGGGCCTGCTTCATCCCTTACCAGTACTAGATGAGTCCTAGACTCACATTGCTACAGACTTTGTAGTAGATTTACCACTTTCTGGAGGAAACAATACCATCTGGGTTACAGTGGATCATTTCTCGAAGGTGGCTCACTTCATGGTTCTCCCTGGCTTGCCTTCAGCCATGGAGCTTGCTAAACTTTTATCATCCACATCTTTTGCCTACATGGCATGCCAAAACACATCGTCTCTGACAGAGGAGCTCAATTCACAGCAAAGTTCTGGAAACTTTGCGTAAGAAGTTTGACATCTCTCTCGACTTCACCTCGGCATACCATCCTCAGTCAAATGGCCAAACTGAGAGAATGAATAGAACACTCAAGCATTTCCTTGAAGCCTATGTTGGTTCACGTCAAAATGACTGGGCTGAACTGTTGCCCTGGGCTGAATTTGCCATCAACTCTCATTCAGCAACATCCACTGGATCAACACCATTTGAAGTGGTTTACGGGTGACTACCCTTACCACCTTTACCACTTCCACTTTCATGTCATACCACGGCAGCTCAATCTACTGCCAATGATATTCAACCTCCTTTGGAGAAAGACTAAAGAGATGCTCCAAAAAGCAGGACAAAGAGCAAGAAAGGCTATGATGCTCACCACAGCAAGGCTCCTGAATTCCAGCCTGGTGACAAAGTCTGGCTGTCTACCAAACATCTGAGATTCAAGCTACCATCAGCTCGATTTGCTCCACGCTTTGTCAGACCCTTTCCATCCTCCGACGATTGGTGTCACTCACGTACCGTCTGAAACTTCCTCCAGTAATGAAGATTCATAATGCGTTCCATTGTCACGCTACTGAAACCGCTCATCCTTAGCAAGTTTCCACCAAGACACCTGAACCCACAACCTATTGATGCAGAAGAAGACATTGAGTACAAGGTTGATGCCATCCTTGACGTAAGAAAGAGAGGCAGAGTTTGGGAATACCTCCTGTCATGGGAGGGTTATGGACATGAAGAAAACTCTTGGGTAGGGATGTGAATCGTTTTAGGACGATTAAAATTATCGTCCGATAATTTTAATATCGTCTTAAACCGTTATGGAACACAATACAATACAGATTCTAACGATTTATCGTTATAAATCGTTAGAATCGTGAGCCGGCACACTAAAACCCCCTAAAACCCACCCCCGACCCTTTAAATTAAATCCCCCACCCCTCCCGAACCCCCCCCAAATAACTTAAATAACCTGCGGGTCCAGCGGCGGTCCGGAACGGCAGCAGTCCGGAACGGCTCCTGCTCTGAATCTTGTCGTCTTCAGCCGGCGCCATTTTCCAAAATGGCGCCGAAAAATGGCGGCGGCCATAGACGAAAAAGATTGGACGGCAGGAGGTCCTTCCGGACCCCCGCTGGACTTTTGGCAAGTCTCGTGGGGGTCAGGAGGGCCCCCCACAAGCCTGGGCCAAAAGTTCCTGGAGGTCCAGCGGGGGTCAGGGAGCGATTTCCCGCCGCGAATCGTTTTCGTACGGAAAATGGCGCCGGCAGGAGATCGACTGCAGGAGGTCGTTCAGCGAGGGTTCCGGCGCCTCGCTGAACGACCTCCTGCAGTCGATCTCCTGCCGGCGCCATTTTCCGTACGAAAACGATTCGCGGCGGAAATCGCTCCCTGACCCCCGCTGGACCTCCAGGAACTTTTGGCCAGCTTGTGGGGGCCTCCTGACCCCACGAGACTTGCCAAAAGTCCAGCGGGGGGTCCGGAAGGACCTCCTGCCGTCCAATCTTTTCGTCTATGGCCGCCGCCATTTTTCGGCGCCATTTTGGAAAATGGCGCCGGCTGAAGACGACAGATTCAGAGCAGGAGCCCGTTCCGGACCGCTGCCGTTCCGGACCGCCGCTGACCCGCAGGTTATTTAAGTTATTTGGGGGGGGGGTTCGGGAGGGTGGGGGATTTAATTTAAAGGGTCGGGGGTGGGTTTTAGGGGGTTTTAATGTGCCGGTTTTTCGATTTTTCGATTTTTCACGATTTTTTTTCAACGAGTTTTTCATGATATTTTACCCCCCCAAACGGCAACAATACGATTCCCCTCCCCCTCCCAGCCGAAATCGATCGTTAAGACGATCGAGGACACGATTCACATCCCTACTCTTGGGAACCTTGGCTAATATCATGGATAAAGAGATGCTTCGACAGTTCCACTGATCGCATCCTCAAAAATGGGGCTCCTCCCCGTGGGCATGGCCAATCTCCATAGTTCCAAGAATCCACCCCAACACCTCAAAACCATAACACAAAGTTCTTTCAAGCCCAGCACCCTGCTTTTAATAGTGACCAATCCAGGTCACAAGTACCTGGCAGGATCCCAAAGGGTAGAAAGATTCCAAGCTCCATTATCTCAAGAATAAGCAGTGGATTTCTGCAATTCCACCACTTAATAATGGTTATGGACTTATCTTCCAAGACCTTGTCTAATCCTTTTTTAAACACAGCTACACAAACATCTTTCACCACATCCTCCGGCAACAAATTCCAAAGTTAACATATGCGTTGAATAAAAAAAATATTTTCTCCTATTTGTCTTAAGTGTATCATCTTTGTACTTTTTGAAAGAGTAAACAACCGATTCGCATTTACACGTTCCACTTCACTCATTATTTAGTATAGACCTCTATCGATCTCCCCTCAGCTGTCTCTTCTCCAAGCTGAAGAGTCCTAACCTCTTTAGCCTTTCTTCACAGGGTAATTGTTCCATCCCCTTTATCATTTGGGTGCCCTTCTCTGTACCTTTTCGAATTCTGCTATATCTTTCTTGGGATGTGGTGACCAGAGCTGCACACAATACTCAAGATATGGTCTCACCATGGAGCGACTCAGATGCATGATGATATTCTCAATTTTATTCTCCATTCCTTTCCTAATAATCCCCAGCATTCTGTTTGTGTATGATATATGAACACAAGATGAGGATGCACCATGGAGCGATACAGAGGCATTATGATATTCTCTGTTTTATTCTCCATTCCTTCCTAATAATCCCCAGCATTCTGTTTGTGTATGATATATGAACACAAGATGAGGGTGCACCATGGAGTGATACAGAGGGCATTATGATATTCTCTGTTTTATTCTCCATTCCTTTCCTAATAATCCCCAGCATTCTGTTTGTGTATGATATATGAACACAAGATGAGGATGCACCATGGAGTGATACAGAAGCATTATGATATTCTCTGTTTTATTCTCCATTCCTTCCTAATAATCCCCAGCATTCTGTTTGTGTATGATATATGAGCACAAGATGAGGATGCACCATGGAGTGATACAGAGACATTATGAAATTCTCTGTTTTTACTCTCCATTCCTTTCCTAATAATCCCCAGCATTCTATTTGCTTTCTTGGCTGCAACACACTGGACAGAAGATTTCAACGTATTATCAACGATGACCCCTAGATCCTTTCATGAGTGGTGACTCCTAATGTGGAACCTTGCATTGTGTAATTATAATTTGGACTGCTCTTCCCTACGTGCATCACTTTGCACTTGTCCACATTAAATGTTATTTGCCCTTTGGATGCCTATTCTCTTAGTTTTTACAAGGTCCTCTTTCAATTTAACAACTTTGAATACTTTGTCAAAACACTTTCTGAAAATACAAGATGTACTATATCAACTGCTTACCTTTATCCACTTGTTTTTCACGTCTTCAAAAAATGTAGCAAATTGGTGAGTTAAGACTTCCTTTGGCTAAATCCATGTTATCTTTGTTCCATTAAAGTTGGTCTATCTATATGTTGTCATTTTTTTCTTTAGTATACTTTCAACCTCTCCTCCTACAATTCAAAAAGCATGGGGTATGTATTTTGGTGAACAGGTCTCTCTGTTGCAGGTACAGAAGCACTACATGAATCCTGAGGGTAGTATGTATGGGGGAAATTTTGATTTGGATAGTGTCTGTGGACCTATGAGGGTCAGAGGGAGTACTACAAAAAAGTTAACGGGAGTCCTAGAGGGTTTTTCCTCTCTGCTATATGTTCTGGAGGGGGAGGGACTGGAATACATACCCGCACCCGAGAAGCAATAGGTTCTCTGGAGGTCATTCAGCTAAGGGGCAAGAAGAAAGTCTCCAATTATTGGTGACAAGCTTTGCTTGTCGGTTGTTTGGAAAACTCAAATCCTAACCAGTAGGGGACTACGCTTACTTCTCTTAGAGGCATCAGTCATATAGCTGCATTGATTTTTTTCTCTGTGCAAATGCTCTTTCATGTCTAATAGGCTTTATTGACATTTTGACAAATCAAATCAAAGATCATAGCCCAGTACTGCTCCCTGTAAAGTTTTATCAAGGATGTGCAACTAGCAAATGTTGGCACTTTAACTCATCACTATTAGCAAATGACAGCTTTGTGAGAAGTTAGAAGATGCAATAAAGGAATATTGGGAAATTCATGATGGGGCAAAGCAGAGCTCAGTGGTGGTGTGGGAGGCTTTGAAGTTGGTGCTCCGGGGAAAAATTGTTAGTTTTGCATGTCATCAAAAAAAAGTGAGACAGCAGAAGGAAAGGTTTTTGGAGAGGCACTTGAGGTCCCTGGAATTTAACATAAAGCTAGCTACTTCCAATGTATATATATAATTTTGCAGAAGGTAAGAGAGCAGCTTCAAACAGAGAGCATAAAGAGGGCAATACAATTTTCTTGCCAGAAGTTTTATGAGCAAGGGAGTAAGATGGGAGACTGTTGCCTAAAAGGATAAGAATAAAGAAAGTCCAGACATTGATTAATACATCAGAATAAAGGAGATACAGTAAATGACATTTAAAAAAAATATTATGAAGAGCTATACACTAACCAGGAGGGGGAACACACATAGACCTGACAAAGTACTTGCAGGAGGTAGTAATGTCTAGGGTGATGGGAGAGGCAGGCAGGCAAATTGGCAGCGCGAATAACAGCGCAGGAAATTTATACAATGGTAAACGTCAGGGACTGGATGGCTATCTTATTGATTTTATAAGCAGTTCTCCTAGGAGCTGATGCCAATACTGAATAAAGCATTTGAATATCTCCGGGAGCATCCAAAAAATGGAATATAACATGACAGATGCAATTACAGTAGTGATGCACAAACTGGGTAGGAATAGTTTAGAGCCAAGTTCATATTGCCCAGTCACTCTCCTGAATGCAGACATTAAAATATTGGCAAAAACTTTGCAATTAAGATTGGAGACGATTTTGCCCTATTTAGTAGAAGCAGATCAGATAGGATTCATTAAGGGGTGGATTTTCAAAGGAGCACGTGCCTGTCCATGTGTGTGCGGTTTCCTGGCACGCGCACATTGACCTGGCTATTTTATAACACGTGCGATGGTGGCACGCACGTGTTATAAAATGCGATACCCATGCGCACATGCTAGGTGGAGTTTAACATCTTGCACGCACGTGTGTGGGCGCATGACCTTCTCCATGCACGTGGGGCGATAGGACTAGGGCAAGGGCTTCCCCAGTTCCCTCCAGTCTGCTCCAATTAAGGAATGGACTGGAAGGAAACTTCCCTATATCCCTACCTAACATTCCTAGCCTTTCCCCTCGCCTCCTTGACCCCTAACCCCTTCCTAACTACTTACTTTGTTGTTGTTTGACTACTTACTGCTCCTCTGCGTGCAGGTCCCCAGGACAGCGTTGAATGGTGCTGGTCCGGCCACCCCCCGCCCTGCACAGACCACACCACAGGCCCACCCCTTTTTCAGGGCCCAGCACTTTGGCGCGTACTGGGGTTTACGTGCGTGGCCGGGCCTGTTGTTAAATGCGTGCAGCACGCGAAAAGCCCTGCCGCGCACACAAACCCCGGTATCTGAGCGCACGGGCCTTTGAAAATGTACTTGTGAGGGTAAACTGTCAACAGCAAACAAAAGGCGATTGATGAATATATTGGCCTTGGCTAGACAGGAGAAGAGGGAGGCCTTGTTTGCAGCATTTCATGCTGAAAAGGGTTTCCAACAGGCTGAGCTGGCCTTTTATGTTTCGGGGTGCTTGAGAAGGTTGGATTTCCGAGGAGTTTTGAATCGTGGGTTGGGGCACTCTAGTCACACCCTAAAGCTGAGTGTTAAGAAATGGCTCGTTTTCAGTACTATGGGACACTAGGCAGGGTGCCTTCTCTCCCCACTACTGTTTGATGTTGCTATTAAAGGCTTGGCATAGAGAGTATATGCTAGTCCAACCATTACAGGCTTTAGGGCAGGAGGGATAGAGCACACTATTTCTTTATAGGTTGACAAACCCAAAAAAAAAGGGCCCTAAGCTGTTAGCACCCTAGCCACGTACAGCAGGATATCTGGATACAAGATAAATTATTCCCAATATGGCACCTTGAGGGTGGGAGATATTCCCCCATGTTTTTATAATGTTAAGTTGGGGCAGATGGACTTAAATATCTGGGAATATGGGTGGCTAAGAAGGCCTACTGACTTATATAAGCGCAACTTTGCAACGGTGGTAGACCATATACAAAAAGCTGAAGAGGCATGGGAGCGACCACGTTCCTTTCCCGGCTGGCAGAATAAATGTTCTGAAGATGAACATCCTTCCCAGATTAATGTATCTTTTCAGCATGTTCCATGTTACTTGCCTCGGGTTTTTTATCCTCCCTGCAGGGTACATTGATTAAATTTATATGGAATAAGAAGAAGGCTCGTATTAACTTTGGACCTTATGGAGGCCAAAGGAAGTGTGAAGAATGGCGCTCCCCTATTTGCAAGGATATTATTGGCTGGCCTGGACTTATAGGTTGCTATGGGATCAGAAGATACCCTGGTATTCCTTGGAAAAGCATTGGACTGGGGGAGGGAACTTATCCATGCTATTACTGCAGCTTGAGCTGTACCACAGCTCACGTATATCACCATTATAAAGGTCTGGGCAGACTGTGAGCAAGAACCTGGGCTTCCCTTGCAGTAGCTGTCAGACACTATGCCTTTAAGACGTAATCTGAGGCTAATAGGTACCACTGTACACAAAGAAGCAATTAACTGGTGAAAGCTGGGATCCTTTCAGAGATGTTTCAGAGGAGAATGAAGTGACATGGTGGGATGGACCCCTTGGGTCTCAGACAGTGTCTAAGGGCCCCGTACCTCTAAAAAACAGAAAAATGAAAACAATAAACTGTGACATCCTGGGCTCCTGTTTAAATCCTGTGGGGCAGATTTTCAAAGGGTTACGCGCATAAGATAAATGCGTAACCCCTGAAAAGCTGCCCCTGCGCGCGCCGAGAGGCACAGATAACATTTAAAAACATCTGTGCATTCAGTCTCAGCGTTGACGTCATCCAGTTGTACAGTTTTAAGGGTGGATATCCATATTTGTTCTAAAAGTGTAGAATAATGTCTACAATTTGCCTCCTTACATCTAAATAAACTTGATAAAAAATGAAGAATAAAAATCTTCAAAACAGTGGAAAATGAAGTCCATGCTGAAGAATCAGAGCTTCCATCTTTTGTTACGAAGGAAACTACGATGTTTAATGACCTTAATTCTAACTTTCCTATATGAAAGCTGAGAGAGACTTAAAATAATATACAAAGCTTAGCAGCAAGAAAAACTAATTCCACTGGTAGGATGTTGAATAGATTTTAACTACAGTTATGTCCTTGAAGTTTTACAAGACAAAAGGACAGAAGCTAATAGCCTGATGGATTCCAGATTGGAGAATTCCCTATGACTTCTTTCTAAGCTTGCTCCAAGATTTGTCCTGGAGTTTCACCTTTCTTGTGTTCAAATTTTGTAATTATTTTTTTGCTATAACATACATAAAAAGAAAACCACAGTAACAAAATGTTATGAACATCATTATTCAAACATAACAGGTCTGGAAATTGCAATGTGCATTATCTCTGACCCATACAAATGTACTGGTTGCCAACTTTTGTAAAAAGAATCATTCTTGTGTGGTATTTTACTATAGATACCAGCTCATATTTATCTGTTACACATACCAAATTGCATATGTTCATTATTTTTTCCAATTGCTGAGTATTAATTCCAAAGTTAAAGATAGCAAAATATCCTCTAGTTTCCTTCCAGAAATATAATCTAGTCTCCTTCTGGAAATAAGCTTTTTTTGTTGGAAGAGAATACATTTCCATATGATTACATCAAGTAAGACGTCACTATGGATGCCCATAATAGCTCTTCTTTTGGACCATATGTGACCTCCAGTTAAACTGCATTTTAATCATTTATATTCTGCCTATTTCTAGGACTCCTGGCAGATGCTGACATTTGTTTGTCGTGGTACATGTGGGCACCAACGACATAGGAAAATGTGGGAGGCAGGTTCTGGAAGCCAAATTTAGGCTCTTAGGTAGAAAGATTAAATCCAGAACCTCCAGGGTAGCATTCTCTGAAATGCTCCCTGTTCCACGCGCAGGTCACCAGAGGCAGGCAGAGCTCCGGAGTCTCAATGCGTGGATGAGACGATGGTGCAAGAAAGAGGGATTCAGTTTTGTTAGGAACTGGGGAACCTTTTGGGAAGGGGGAGTCTCTTCCGAAGGGATGGGCTCCATCTTAACCAGGGTGGAACCAGACTGCTGGCGCTAACCTTTAAAAAGGAGATAGAGCAGCTTTTAAACTAGAACAAAGGGGAAAGCCGACAAACACTCAGCAGCGCATGGTTCGGAGAGAGGTATCTTTAAAGGATACTAATGATGCATTAGAATTAGGGCATCCCGACAGTGAGGTTCCAATAATTAGAAAAGTAGTCCAAGTGCCTGTAACTAAAAGCTCACCTGAGCTAAAAAATTCTAACTTATCCCTATCAATTAAAAAGCAGAATGAAAATACAAACAAAAACCACACTTTGAAATGTTTGTATGCTAATGCCAGAAGTCTAAGAAGTAAGATGGGAGAATTAAAATGTATAGCAGTAAATGATGACATAGACTTAATTGGCATCTCAGTGACATGGTGGAAGGAGGATAACCAATGGGACAGTGCTATACTGGGGTACAAATTATATCGCAATGACAGAGAGGAGCACTCGGGAGGAGGTGTGGCACTTTATGTCCGGGATGGCATAGAGTCCAACAGGATAAACATCCTGCATGAGACTAAATGCACAATCGAATCTTCATGGGTAGAAATCCCTTGTGTGTCGGGGAAGACTATAGTGATAGGGGTATATTACCATCCACCTGGTCAAGATGGTGAGATGGACAGTGAAATGCTAAGAGAAATTAGGGAAGCTAACTAAACTAGTAGTGCAGTAATAATGGGAGATTTCACTTACCCATTATTGACTGGGTAATAAAACATCAGGGCATGCTAGAGTTCCAGGTTGGATTAAAATACAGTTTTATGGAGCAATTGGTTCAGGAACCGATGAGAGAGGGATCAATTTTAGACCTAATTCTGAGTGGAGCGCAGGATTTGGTGAGAGAGGTAACAGTGGTGGGGCCGCTTGGCAATAGTGATCATAACATGATCAAATTTGAATTAATGACTGGAAGGGGGACAGTAAGTAAATCCACAGCTCTAGCGCTAAACTTTCAAAAGGGAAACTTTGAAAAAATGAAAAAAATAGAAAAGAACTGAAAGGTGCAGCTACAAAGGTAAAAAGTGTGCAAGAGGCGTGGATATTGTTAAAAAATACCATTCTAGAAGCACAGTCCAGATGTATTCCATGCGTTAAGAAAGGTGGAGGGAAGGCAAAACGATTACCAGCATGGTTAAAAGGTGAGGTGAAGAAGCTATTTTAGCCAAAAGATCTTCCTTCAAAAATTGGAAGAAGGATCCAACAGAAGAAAATAGGATAAAGCATAAGCTTTGGCAAGTTAAATGTAAGACATTGATAAGACAGGCTAAGAGAGAATTTGAAAAGCAGTTGGCCATAGAGGCAAAAACTCACAATAAAAGTTTAAAAAATATATCCGAAGCAGAAAGCCTGTGAGGGAATCAGTTGGACCGTTAGATGATCGAGGGGCTAAAGGAGCCTAGAGAAGATAAGGCCATCGCGGAAAGATTAAATGATTTCTTTGCTTCGGTGTTTACTGAAGAGGATGTTGGGGAGGTACCCGTAATGGAGAAGGTTTTCATGGGAGATGATTCAGATCAACTGAACCAAATCACAGTGAACCTGGAAGATGTGGTAGGCCTGATTGACAAACTGAAGAGTAGTAAATCACCTGGACCGGATGGTATACACCCCAGGCTTCAGAAAGAACTAAACAATGACATTTCAGAACTATTAGTAGAAATGTGTAACTTATCATTAAAATCATCCGATGTACCTGAAGATTGGAAGATGGTGGTATGTTTTGTAGGGTTTGGGTGGACCCTTGGACACTGTGGCAGCTGACCACGCCCACGGTGGGAAGTCCCGTGAGGGGCCACAGGTCTGGCTCAGCTCCGGACACACAAATACAGATTATATCTTTTATTAGACAGTTTATGAAGCCAACATAAGAACATGCCATACTGGGTCATACCAAGGGTCCATCAAGCCCAGCATCCTGTTTCCAACAGTGGCCAATCGAGGCCATAAGAACCTGGCAAGTACCCAAAAACTAAGTCTATTCCATGTTACTATTGTGGTGGTTAATATCTAAGTCAACTTAATTAATAGCAGGTAATGGACTTCTCCTCCAAGAACTTATCCAATCCTTTTTTAAACACAGCTATACTAACTGCACTATCCACATCCTCTGGCAACAAATTCCAGAGTTTAATTGTGTGTTGAGTGAAAAAGAACTTTCTCCGATTAGTTTTAAATGTGCCACATGCTAACTTCCAGAGGTGGCGGTAGTGAGTAGAAGATGGAGCCCGGCTGGGTTAGTATTCCTCAGGGCGCTGGAACAGCGACTTCTCCGGTGGCAGTGCTGTAGGAATAAGAACTGAGAAAATGAGTATACTGAGATATTCACAGAGTCCCCAGTATAGAGAAGCCCCGAAATAGGGAGAGCTGGTCCTCGAGGAGCGAGTACCTGGTTCCAGGGAAACAGCTCGGAGGAGTAGATAATAGTAGTACTCATAGATGGTGTCTGCAGCGAATTCTTCGAAATAGAAGAGGAGATGGACACAGGCAGCGAGTCAGGGAACATGGGCCCTCGAGGAGCGAGTACTGGTTCCTGATAGCGACCTGAAAGAAGCAGAGAGGCCCCCGAGGAGCGGGTACCTCGTTAACAGCAAAGAGTCCAAATAGAAGTTAGAGGCAGAGTAGCTGGGTACGGAGAGCGAATCCCATCCGTAGGAATCCCCTTGCTAACTCAATGGCTAGCAATAAACAGTAGGCTTAAATATCCGGGCAGTGTGACATCATCACAGGGGGATGCCCCTGAGGAACGTGGCAATGAGGAAATAAGAATGAGGGCCGCGTGGTGAGTGCGCCCTAAGGTACCTGAGGAGCATGGCAGGACGCAGCGCCCAAGCCATGCTCCTCAGGTACCTTAGGGCTGAGGAGCATGGCCAGAGAGGACAGCAGGCGGATGGTGCGGCAGCCAGACGTCCACAGGGAGCAGGAGGAGTCGCAGAAAAAGAAAGGTAGGTGGAGTGAAGCCTTCGGGCCGCGATGGTTGCAACAGATGGCCAATGTAACCCATATATTTAAAAAGGGAACCAGGGGTGATCTGGGAAACTATAGACCAGTGAGCCTGACTTCAGTGGAAAAATTGTGGAAACTGTTATAAAGAATAAAATCACAGAACATTTAGACAGAAATGGTTTGATGGGAGACAGCCAACATGGATTTACCCAAGGCAAGTCTTGCCCCACAAATTTGCTTCACTTTTTTGAAGGCGTTAATAAACATGTGGCTAAAGGTGAACCGGTAGATGTAGTGTATTTGGATTTTCAGAAAGCGTTTGACAAAGTCCCTCATGAGAGGCTTCTAGAAAAAGTAAAAAGTCATGGGATAGGTGGTGATGTCCTTTTGTGGATTACAAACTGGCTAAAAGACAGGAAACAGAGAGTAGGATTAAATGGACAATTTTCCCAGTGGAAGGGAGTGGACAGTGGAGTGCCTCAGGGATCTGTATTGGGACCCTTACTTTTCAATATATTTATAAATGATCTGGAAAGGAATACGACGAGTGAGGTTATCAAATTTGCAGATGATACAAAATTATTCAGAGTAGTTAAATCACAAGCAGATTGTGATGAATTGCAGGAGGACCTTGCAAGACTGGAAAATTGGGCATCCAAATGGCAGATGAAATTTAATGTGGATAAGTGCAAGGTGATGCACATAGGGAAAAATAACCCATGCTATAATTACACAATGTTGGGTTCCATATTAGGTGCTACAACCCAAGAAAGAGATCTAGGTGTCATAGTGTGTAATAGAGATGTGAATCATGTGATCGATCGTCTTAACGATCGATTTCGGCTGGGAGGGGGAGGGAATCGGATCGTCGCAGTTTGGGTTTTTTAAATATCGCGTAAATCGTGTAAATCGTGAAAATCGAAAACCGGCACACTAAAACATCCCTAAAACCCACCCCGACCCTTTAAAATAAATCCCCCACCCTCCCGAACCCCCCCAAAATGCCTTAAATTACCTGGGGTCCAGAGGAAGGGTCCCGGTGTGATCTTTTACTCTCGGACATCCGGTGCGTTGTAGAAATGGCGCCGGCGCCATTTTGTTTATTGTCCCCCGATGTCAGGAGTGTAGGAGATCGCTCCCGGACCCCCGCTGGACCCCCAGGGACTTTTGGCCAGCTTGGGGGGGCCTCCTGACCCCCACAAGACTTGCCAAAAGTCCAGCGGGGGTCAGGAACGACCTCCTGCAGTCGAATCGTGTTAAGGGTTGTGCACCCCTTCGTGCAAACCTTTGTGTATATGTAAAAATTTATTTTTATGTTTCCTTTGTTAACTAAGCTGTTTCATTGTATTCGACTAAGGAATTTTTTCCTGCTTTTTCTGTTTCACTGTAAACCGGCATGATTTGCATTTAATGCAAGAATGTCGGTATATAAAAGTTAAAAATAAATAAATAAAATAAATAAGGGTTGTAACTGCCTCTCTGTGCAGGTTACCCCCATGTTTCTGTTAAGGGCAGTAACTGCCGCTCCGTGCAGGTTACCCCCATGTTTCTGTTAAGGGTAGTAACTGCTTCTCCGTGCAGGTTACCCCCATGTTTCTGTTAAGGGTAGTAACTGCCTCTCCGAGCAGGTTACCCCCATGTTTCTGTTAAGGGCAGTAACTGCCGCTCCGTGCAGGTTACCCCCATGTTTCTGTTAAGGGTAGTAACTGCCTCTCCGTGCAGGTCATCCCCATGTTTCTGTTAAGGGTAGTAACTGCCGCTCCGTGCAGGTCACCCCCATGTTTCTGTTAAGGGTAGTAACTGCCGCGCCGTGCAGGTCACCCCCATGTTTCTGTTAAGGGAAGTAACTGCCGCTCCGTGCAGGTCACCCCCATGTTTCTGTTAAGGGCAGTAACTGCTGCTCCGTGCAGGTCACCCCCATGTTTCTGTTAAGGGCAGTAACTGCTGCTCCGTGCAGGTCACCCCCATGTTTCTGTTAAGGGCAGTAACTGCTGCTCCGTGCAGGTTACCCCCATGTTTCTGTTAAGGGCAGTAACTGCTGCTCCTTGCACGTTACCCCCATGTTTCTGTTAAGGGTAGTAACTGCCGCTCCATGCAATTTACCCCCATGTTTCTGTTAAGGGTAGTAACTGCCGCTCCGTGCAAGTTACCCCCATGCCTTATGTTAAGGGCAGTAACTTCCTCTCCGTGCAAGTTACCCCCATGCCTTATGTTAAGGGTAGTAACTGCTGCTCTGTGCAGGTTACCCCCATGTTTCTGTTAAGGGCAGTAACTGCTGCTCCGTGCAAGTTACCCCCCACGTTTCTGTTAAGGGTAGTAACTGCCGCTCCGTGCAAGTTACCCCCATGCCTTATGTTAAGGGCAGTGACTGCCGCTCCGTGCAAGTTACCCCCATGTTTCTGTTAAGGGTAGTAACTGCCGCTCCGTGCAAGTTACCCCCATGTTTCTATTAATGGTAGTAACTGCCGCTCAGTGCAGGTTACCCCCATGTTTTCTGTTAAGGGTAGTAACTGCCCGCTCCGTCCAAGTTACCCCCATGCCTTATGTTAAGGGTAGTAAATGCTTCTCCATGCAGGTTATCCCCATATTTCTGTTAAGGGAAGTAACTGCTGCTTCATGCAGGTTACCCCATGTTTCTGTTAAGGGAAGTAACTGCTGCTCCATGCAGGTTATCCCCCATGTTTCTGTTAAGGGTAGTAACTGCTGCTCCGTGCAGGTTACCCCCATGTTTCTGTTAAGGGCAGTAACTGCCGCTCCGTGCAGGTTACCCCCATGTTTCTGTTAAGGGCAGTAACTGCCGCTCCTGCAGGTTACCCCCATGTTTCTGTTAAGGGTAGTAACTGCTGCTCTGTGCAGGTTATCCCCATGTTTCTGTTAAGGGTAGTAACTGCCGCTCCGTCCAAGTTACCCCCATGCCTTATGTTAAGGGTAGTAAATGCTTCTCCATGCAGGTTATCCCCATATTTCTGTTAAGGGAAGTAACTGCTGCTTCATGCAGGTTACCCCATGTTTCTGTTAAGGGAAGTAACTGCCGCTCCATGCAGGTTATCCCCCATGTTTCTGTTAAGGGTAGTAACTGCCGCTCCGTGCAGGTTACCCCCATGTTTCTGTTAAGGGCAGTAACTGCCGCTCCGTGCAGGTTACCCCCATGTTTCTGTTAAGGGCAGTAACTGCCGCTCCGTGCAGGTTACCCCCATGTTTCTGTTAAGGGTAGTAACTGCTGCTCTGTGCAGGTTATCCCCATGTTTCTGTTAAGGGCAGTAACTGCCGCTCAGTGCAGGTTACTCCCATGTTTCTGTTAAGGGCAGTAACTGCCGCTCCGTGCAAGTTACCCCCATGTTTCTGTTAAGGGAAGTAACTGCCGCTCTGTGCAGGTTATCCCCATGTTTCTGTTAAGGGAAGTAACTGCCGCTCCGTGCAGGTTACCCCAATGTTTCTGTTAAGGGCAGTAACTGCTGCTCCGTGCAAGTTACCCCCACGTTTCTGTTAAGGGTAGTAACTGCTGCTCCGTGCAAGTTACCCCCTTGTTTCTGTTAAGGGCAGTAACTGCCGCTCTGTGCAGGTTACCCCCATGTTTCTGTTAAGGGCAGTAACTGCCGCTCCGTGCAGGTTACCCCCATGTTTCTGCTAAGGGTAGTAACTGCTGCTCCGTGCAAGTTACCCCCACGTTTCTGTTAAGGGTAGTAACTGCCGCTCCGTGCAGGTTACCCCCATGTTTCTGTTAAAGGCAGTAACTGCCGCTCCATGCAGGTTACCCCCATGTTTCTGCTAAGGGTAGTAACTGCTGCTCCGTGCAAGTTACCCCCATGCCTTATGTTAAGGTTAGCAATATTTAAAATCGGAAGCAAACAACTGTCAAACCCATAGTAAAATTACTGCTACCGGTAGCAACATTTTTATGGGGTGAGCAGGCTCTTGATAATTTAGACAATGTTGCTTGAACATGCTTTAATTTTGGGCCTGGCCGTAGAATCAATCCTCTGCTTCTTCCCTAATGTCTGCATATCAGAACCCTAGATTGTAAAATTCAGGCCCAGCACTGTCTGTGGTCTGAATCTAATTTCCCTTCCTTCGCTCCCCCCTCTGCCGTGGAAGCAGAAGATCTGAGGGGCTGATGCGATGTCTTGCACTGAGGCTCGTGCACAGCGTCACCATTGATTGGACGTGTGTTTTGCACGCGCTAGGTTAATACCCAATGCAATAAGGGCTTCAGCATGACCAAATTCACGCGTAGCTAATAGCGCTCCTCACATGTAAATGCCATATAGATGAGGCTGTTAGGTATTATTCCCAACACGACACGACAAACTTAATGCCAGCAGCAGAGCTGGCGTTAAGTCTTGCTGTGCATCAAGTGTACACTAAAATCTAAAAATCCTGCTTTCTGTGGTTGCACCCACTTTTAGTATTGTCGCGATACTAAGTAGGAGGAACATAGAAAGCAGCAACAAAAAAATATAAAAGTTGATGGCAGCCAACTTAGGGAAAGAGCCGCAGAATTTAGCAGTGTCTGTTTTCCTAACCTGTGGCTATGCGCACAGTGAAATCTCCTGGGCAGCCAATGCTAGGGACGCACTAGGGACTCACAGTTGATCCCTGCATGTCATTTTTAGCATGGCATCTCGTTTCCATAGTGCATCAGGCGCCCAGGAGACCTGGCCATATGCGTGTTAAAAAAAAAAATGGGCGCCCAGTTTGGATGCAGCTCATTGCACTGCCCCCTATGTGAAAGAGAGGATTACCCCAGGGGGTTATACGCTTATTGGCTGTTGGGAGGAGGGTCCTCCTTAAGCACTGGGGACAGGTGGATCGACCTCTGGCAGGGGAATGATCGACTGAGGTCTGCAAGTGGTATGAAATGAACTTTTATCAGCAAGGCTTATGGGGGGAGATATGGATTGGTTCGCACCTTTTGGGGTCCAGTAATTCATTTCTTCACCACTAATGTTTAAAGGTTACCGCATGGCGCATTGGCAGATTATATATGTTGTACATAACTGAGCTGTATATATATGACACGCCTTCTCACAATGTACTTCTCTACTCTTTACATCTCGGTTTGCTGAATGTATTAAGGGAGGGGGTTGACAATGTAAAAGTTACTGAGCGGTAGCAGATACAGAGATGCATATTCTATATTTCTGTATTTTGGTATGACTGGCCTGCTCAGTGATTCTCCGTAGTTACTATTTTTCCTATCACTGTGTGTGAAGCAGTGCCCCTTTTTTCCCCCTTAAACTGGTGCAGGAGCAGGCAGGATGCGGGCCCACCTTAATTCCTCTTGTGTGAGAGAGAGCGCGAGCACTGCAGGTGGGTCTCCAGGAGGAAGGCAGCTCCTGCAGAGTAGCGCTCTTCAAACACTGAGCTGTGAGTACTGAGGGAAGCAGTACTGAACTGGGAGGAACTGAAGTACACTTGTCTGAAGGGAAAGACAGTCTACTGTTTGTTTGTTTGTTTGTGAAACTGAATAAAGATAAAGTATTTTAAGAAAGGCTGGAGTCAGGTCTGGGGGATCACTGCTCAGTCCCTCATTGAGTTTAGACTGCACTCTGTTACAATATACTGTGTATTGTGAACTTTTTGTTATTACTTGCTTACTGCTTAATAAAAAAGTAACAGACACATATACACCCAAAACTCATGTTTGGTTAATGATAGTAATCCCTGTGCTTTCTGATAGGGGTGGGGAAAAGGGCATGTGTAGTACTAATGATGCATTGGGGAAGGGAGAGGTATGAAAGTGCTGTGCAGGGGAAGGTGGGAGGAGTGTAGGAATTTTGGTGGTGGGGGCAATGTTGAGGGTAGTGGTGCATTGGGGAAGGTGAAGGTGTGTTGGTGCTTTGGTAACAGGGTGGAGGTGAGGTACAGTGGTGAGGGGAGGTGTGAGGGTTATGGTAAATTGTGGGAGATGTGGTGGATAGTGAGGTTGAGGGATGTGTGGAGGTGGTAGTTCATTGGGTCTAGGGATGGATGATGGTGCTTTGGTGGTAGGGGGGTTTGGGTTGTAGTGCCTTAGAGGTGGGAAGGGGAGGTATGGTGTGGGGCATTACAAGGCAAGGTGAGGGTAGTGGTACATTGGGGAGAGGGAGGTATGTTGATGCATTAGTGATAGTGTGGAGGTGTAGTGAGGAGGGGTGAACTGTGAGGGTTGTGGTGCTTTGGTGGTAGAGGAGCTGTGAGAGAGTGTTGGTGTATTGGGGAGGGGAAGGTGTATTGATGCTTTGGTGGTAGAAGAAAGGTGGAGGTGTGCTACAGTGGGAACAGGAAGGTGTGAGGATGATGGTGCATTGCGTAAGGTGGAGGTGTGCTGCAGTGGGAAGAGGAAAGTGTGAGGATAATGGTGCATTGCGTAAGGTGGAGGTGTGCTACAGTGGGAAGAGAAAAGTGTGAGGATGATGGTGCATTGCGTAAGGTGGAGGTGTGGTACAGTGGGAAGAGGAAGGTGTGAGGATGATGGTGCATTGCATGAGGTGGAGGTGTGGTACAGTGGGAAGAGGAAGGTGTGAGGATGATGGTGCATTGAGTAAGGTGGAGGTGTGGTACAGTGGGAAGAGGAAAGTGTGAGGATGATGGTGCATTGCGTAAGGTGGAGGCGTGCTGCAGTGGGAAGAGGAAAGTGTGAGGATGATGGTGCATTGCGTAAGGTGGAGGTGTGCTACAGTGGGAAGAGGAAGGTGTGAGGATGATGGTACATTGTGTAAGGTGGAGGTGTGGTACAGTGGGAAGAGGGGTTGTGGTTGTGTAGTGGTGAGGGGGATGTGGTGGGGAGGTGTGAGTGTTGTGGTGCATGGTGTAGGGGATATATGTGTGCGTGTTTTGGTGGAAGAAGGGGGTTGTGGTTGTGTAGTGGTGAGGGGGATGTGGTAGGGGAGGTGTGAGTGTTGTGGTGCATGGTGTAGGGGAGATGTGTGCATGTTTTGGTGGAAGAAGGGGGTTGTGGTTGTGTAGTGGTTAGGGGGATGTGGTTGGGGAGGTGTGAGTGTTGTGGTGCATGGTGTATTGGGAGATGTGTGAGTGTTTTGGTGGAAGGAGGGAGTTGTGGTTGTGTAGTGGTGAGGGGTTGTGGTAGGGGAGGTGTGAGTGTTGTGGTGCATGGTGTAGGGGAGTTGTGTGCATGTTTTGGTGGAAGAAGGGGCTTGTAGTTGTGTAGTGGGAGGGGAATGTGGTAGGGGAGGTGTGAGTGTTGTGGTGCATGGTGTAGGGGAGATGTGTGTGTGTTTTGGTGGAAGAAGGGGGTTGTAGTTGTGTAGTGGTGAGGGGGGATGTGGTAGGAGAGGTGTGAGTGTTGTGCATGGTACAGGGGAGATGTGTGAGTGTTTTGGTGGAAGGAGGGGGGTTGTGTAGTGGTAGGGGAATGTGGTAGGGGAGGTGTGAGTGTTGTGGTGCATGGTGTAGTGGAAATGTGTGTGTGTTTTGGTGGAAGAAGGGGGTTGTGGTTGTGTAGTGGTGAGGGGGATGTGGTGGGGAGGTGTGAGTGTTGTGGTGCATGGTATAGGGGAGATGTGTGCGTGTTTTGGTGGAAGGAATGGGGTTGTGTAGTGGTTAGGGGGAGCTGTGAGTGCTGTGGTGCATGGTGTTGGGGAGCTGTGTGTGTGTTTTGGTGGAAGAAGGGGGTTGTGGTTGTGTAGTGGTGAGGGGGATGTGGTAGGGGAGGTGTGAGTGTTGTGGTGCATGGTGTAGAGGAGATGTGTGCGTGTTTTGGTGGAAGAAGGATTTGTGGTTGTGTAGTGGTGAGCGGGATGTAGTAGGGGAGGTGTGGGTGTTGTGGTGCATGGTGTAGGGGAGATGTGTGTGTGTTTTGGTGGAAGGAGGGGTTGTGGTTGAGTAGTGGTCGGGGGGATGTGGTAGGGGGAGATGTGAGTGTTGTGGTGCATGGTGTAGGGGATATATGTATGCGTGTTTTGGTGGAAGGAGGGGGTTGTGGTTGTGTAATGGTGAGGGGGAGGTGTGAGTGTCGTGGTGCATGGTGTAGGGGATATATGTGCACATGTTTTGGTGGAAGGAGGGGGATGTGGTTGTGTAGTGGTTAGAGGGATGTGCTAGGGGAGGTTTGAGTTTTGTGGTGCATGGTGTAGGGGAGATGTGTGCGTGTTTTGGTGGAAGGAGGGGTTGTAGTTGTGTAGTCGTGAGAAGGATGTAGTAGGGGAGGTGTGAGTTTTGTGGTGCATAGTGTAGGAGAGATGTGTGTGTGTTTTGGTGGAAGGATGGGTTGTGGTTGTGTAGTGGTTAGGGGGATGTGGTAGGGGAGGTGTGAGTGTTGTAGTGCATGGTGTAGGGGAGATGCGTGCGTGGTTTGGTGGAAGGAGGGAGTTGTGGTTGTGTAGTGGTTAGGGGGAGGTGTGAGTGTGAGCTGTGTGTGTTTTGGTGGAAGAAGGATGTTGTGGTTGTGTAGTGGTGAGGGGGATGTGGTAGGGGAGGTGTGAGTGTTGTGGTGCATGGTATAGGGGAGATGTGTGCGTGTTTTGGTGGAAGGAGGGGGTTGTGGTTGTGTAGTGGTTAGGGGGGATGTGGTTGGGGAGGTGTGAGTGTTGTGGTGCATGGTGTATTGGGAGATGTGTGAGTGTTTTGGTGGAAGGAGGTTGTTGTGGTTATATAGTGGTGAGGGTGATATGGTAGGAGAGGTGTGAGTGTTGTGGTGCATGGTGTAGAGGAGTTGTGTGCATGTTTTGGTGGAAGAAGGGGCTTGTAGTTGTGTAGTGGGAGGGGAATGTGGTAGGGGAGGTGTGAGTGTTGTGGTGCATGGTGTAGGGGAGATGTGTGTGTGTTTTGGTGGAAGAAGGGGGGTTGTGGTTGTGTAGTGGTGAGGGGGATGTGGTAGGAGAGGTGTGAGTGTTGTGCATGGTACAGGGGAGATGTGTGCGTGTTTTGGTGGAAGGAGGGGGTTGTGTAGTGGTTAGGGGGAGCTGTGAGTGCTGTGGTGCATGGTGTTGGGGAGCTGTGTGTGTGTTTTGGTGGAAGAAGGGGGGTTGTGGTTGTGTATTGGTGAGGGGGATGTGGTAGGGGAGGTGTGAGTGTTGTGGTGCATGGTGTAGGGGAGATGTGTGCGTGTTTTGGTGGAAGAAGGATTTGTGGTTGTGTAGTGGTGAGCGGGAAGTGGTAGGGGAGGTGTGGGTGTTGTGGTGCATGGTGTAGGGGAGATGTGTGTGTGTGTGTGTGTTTTGGTGGAAGGAGGGTATTGTGGTTATGTAGTGGTGAAGGAGATGTGGTAGGAGAGGTGTGAGTGTTGTGGTGCATGGTGTAGGGGAGATGTGTGCGTGTTTTGGTGGAAGGAGGGGTTCTGGTTGAGTAGTGGTCAGGGGGATGTGGTAGGGGGAGATGTGAGTGTTGTGGTGCATGGTGTAGGGGAGATGTGTGCGTGTTTTGGTGGAAGGAGGGAGTTGTGGTTGTGTAGTGGTTAGGGGGATGTGTGAGTGTTGTTTTGCACGGTGTAGGAGAGCTGTGTGTGTGTTTTGGTGGAAGGACGGGGTTGTGGTTGTGTAGTGGGAGGGGATTGTGGTAGGGGAGGTGTGAGCATTGTGGTGCAGGGTGTAGAGGAGATGTGTTTGTGTTTTGGTGGAAGCAGGGGGTTGTGTAGTAGTGATGGGGATGTGGTAGAGGAGCTGTGGGTGTTGTGGTGCATGGTGTAGGAGTGATGTGTGTGTGTGTGTGTGTTTTGGTGGAAGGAGGGTATTGTGGTTATATAGTGGTGAGGGAGATGTGGTAGGAGAGGTGTGAGTGTTGTGGTGCATGGTGTAGGGGAGATGTGTGCGTGTTTTGGTGGAAGGGAGGGGTTGTGGTTGAGTAGTGGTCAGGGGGATGTGGTAGGGGGAGATGTGAGTGTTGTGGTGCATGGTGTAGGGGATATATGTATGCGTGTTTTGGTAGAAGGAGGGGGATGTGGTTGTGTAGTGGTTAGAGGGATGTGCTAGGGGAGGTTTGAGTTTTGTGGTGCATGGTGTAG